>NW_025783501.1:0-30237 GCF_021130785.1 Homalodisca vitripennis
GGATTTATTTATAAAAAAAAAAACTGGGCAACATTAATAAGAGTTCAACGTTTCAGGCTAAATTTTAATCACTCTATGTTTCCACCAAAGGAATTGATCAAACCGTTTAGTTAAATTTAAAAGTTTTCCTTTGGCAAGAAATAAAAATATTAATCAAAATATATTCAATACATAAAAATGCAGAGCTTCTCTACTAAAATTAAAATAACAAAGTATTAAAAAAAATATCAAAATACCACTTGGAAATAACACTAAAAATAAAAATTTCTTCACTTCTAAGTTACACCTCACAATTCAAAAAATACAAATCTCTATACTTCTCTTTACACTAGTTGAACCTTAACTTTCACAGTCTCTGCAATTCAGATCACAACTCTCTCAAACAATGTATTAATGTTTAATTAATTTCCAATTAATTAATTCACCAAAATAAAACAGTTCCAGTTAAAATATTAATAAATATACTAAATTTTACATAATTTCATCAATGTAAGTTACTAACAAAGTTTTCAATTTTAATTCCCTTTTCTTGCAAGCTTGCAAGAACCAAAATGTAACTTGTACCGATTTCTATTATGCTCTATTGTTTTTTTCACTCCCTCGAGAATAAGTTTATTCAGATATGCTCTGTAGTTTCTTATGAATTATTTTTTTCCTCATAAAAAAAGACAACAAAATTAATTTAATAATCAAGAATTCAGGAAGATCTATTTCCAATAAAATAAATTTTGGTGCTTACCTCAAAAGTCCCTCCCTCGCGGAAAAAAGTTAAGAAGAAAACCACGTGATGCGCACTGTAATCAACTTAACTACACGTAAAATGGCCAAAAGAAGGGTTGAAAATTATGAGCGGGCGCTTATAATACTTTCCCTTTCCAATCAACTTTTGCAGGACATCCGCGGTGGTTTCCTTTGTCCATTGGTCCAGCCTGTAATCAAACAAAGGAGAACGAAACAATAAGATCGCATATCTAGAAACAAGTTCTAATCAATTTAAGGCTATTGGGATCCTGCCTTCCTAACCACATTTAAAACTACCAGTACTAACTGTGCCAAAGGATTACATGTTCGTTTTTACCATGACTTTTCACAATCTAATCTTAAAATTTAAATCCCAATATTTTCGATCTCTATATTTGTCATTTAATTTTAAAGTTTTATAATATTAAAATAAAATACATCAATGTAGACTTTAAAAAACAACTACATGGCCATTATCTTACCAAAATGTTCACTTCACAAAGCTATCTCGGATTTGTTAAACCAACTATATTCGTTGTTATAATAAACTTTTTAAAACATTGTAATACTAGATGTGTTAGGGAATATCTTATAAGGCTCTTTTTTTTTAAATAATGAAAGCTCTTAATTTTTTCTGCCACACTTTACTAATTTTTCTGTGTTTCTATTCAGTAATAACTAACATGCAACTCCTCGACTTTTGTTATTAAGTAATTTATGT
Source organism: Homalodisca vitripennis (assembly GCF_021130785.1). Taxonomy (NCBI): domain Eukaryota; kingdom Metazoa; phylum Arthropoda; class Insecta; order Hemiptera; family Cicadellidae; genus Homalodisca; species Homalodisca vitripennis. The sequence goes on from NW_025783501.1 coordinate 1,463, forward strand.
ATTTAAAGTGTTCCTAGAGAAACTATTGGACTACATTTGAGTTGTACTTAGTTATGCAGCAGCGTTATTTTTAATAACAAGTCTCAAACTTCATCCACTAATGCCAAAATGTTTAGTGTAGTCTGAAGTGATCAAACTGAACCCTTCTGATCTTCTGTCTCACCTCACATTTAACCAGAATTCTGTTCTTCATGATTTTGACCAAGTAATCATAAATTTTTAAATTATGTTCATACGATAATGTTCTTCCGCCAAGCCTTTACATTCATTATACCACCTACATCTGCAGTTAAAAATGTGTAAACTGGACTCCACACGGATCACTCATTTGTTCCAGAAAAATAATTAAAATAAACTACAATGGACGGGACGGGTTAATATCAAAAAGCATTCCAACAAAAATGAGATACTTATCGTATTTTTTTTTTACAAATAGGGGGGGGGGGGGGCACGAATTGAAATATAAAATTGCCTCAACAGTGAACTGCAATCTTTGTTGAAATTACACTCGTTCCTTTAGAGTATTTTAAGTTTACCTTTATAAACATCGAGTCCCCCATGAAGGTTTTGTCTATGGTAAAAGTTATGTGTAAATTTAAGGTATTTAAGAATGAAATCCTTAATATATTTTAACAATTTGGATCTTATTATACGGGCTAATAGTTATATAATTGGTACCGATGGTATAGTATTTAAAAAAACCGCGTAAAACTTAATACCAAATCCATATAACTTAAGGAAAAACCATTATTCTAGACTTAAACCTTTACTCACCTGCTATAGATTTTTATGGCATTTAATCTAGATTCTAAATCTGTAATTTATCATAAAACTCAATTTAGGTTAAAAAAGCTTAGGACGTCTTAAAAGCGAAAGAATAAAAATCTCAAGGGTTGGAAAGCGCGAATCGAACTGAACCATAAAAAAGGTCTCAAAGTTCTGATAGATTAATGAATTTTACTGAAACCAGCCCATTGAAATGAATTAAAGGAACAAAGTTTGTAAACGAAATTATAACTTTGATATTTAAGCAAATATTAGGAAAGATTGGGTCATACCAATAAACCGAATAACATGTTAATTTGTTTTACATTTATGTTTGGTGACTCTTGAATTGTTTTCGTGGGTTCATGGACCCAGGACATTAATATTATAACCTGTTTTCTATTTTCATTTTAGTTAAGCACAATGAATTAATTATGTTGAGAAAATATATAGCGTAGATAATTTCACTAACAGGTATTTCTATTTTATCAACTTCCATTCAATTAGGTTTTTATTAATTACTAAAAACTGGTAATATTAATTTTTACTTTTTGAGCACTTTCCCACACTTTTTTTCAAAAATTTGTATTGGAATAACGTTATATTAGATCTGCTAATTTACATATAATACTAGCAGTTTCGTCTTCGCGAAATTGTATTTGCTTTATATGTATGAGCACTTTCAGCGTCCCAACTTGTATTATATTTCCGACAGCCAAATGTTGGAGTCTTGCCTCGTTGCCCCACAATCAAGAAAATATGGGGCCAAATCTTAGTATTTTTGAGTACTTTAATTCCATATTTTGCCTTGCCTTGTTTAAAATTAACAGGTTAAAGGTTAGAAGGTAGCTTTATCTTTGATATCTAAATGTCACAGTACCTTACTGTAACTAGTACTAAAAAAAATTCTAACGTGTCTTACTTGGATAATTTTTATATTTTTTATTTAAAAATATAATATAAATATGGTCTGTGGATAAAAATGATCGAAATATTTGATTACTATAAAAGCCTACTTTTTTGGTTTTAAGAAAAGGAAGCTCCTAAGATATTAGAAAAATATGATAGTGGTTATTAAAATGAATTTAAACATACGGATTATGCTGTTATAAGAAATACTTACAGACTGAATTATTCAGATTAATTACATTTAACGGGGAATATATTAACTAATTCTATTTTTGTTGGTAAGAATGCAAATTTAGAGACCAAGATGGAAATTTTTGCAACGTTCATAAACCAGCGGACAATATGAACTGTTGAAATAAGGTACTATACGCTTATATTTTTAAACCAGGGCAGCCTAAGAATATCCATGTTAAATTTCAGGACAATTGGCCCAACAGTTTTTACGTGATTTGTGTAAAAACTACGAACACCACAGGTAGAAATCCATTAGTTTTACTTATATAAGAATAATAGATATAGGGATTAATTAAAATAAAATTATGATAATGTTTCAATAAATATATTTTATTACGCACGGAGAAAGAAATAAAAAGAAAACTAATTTTGCGTTTGTCGAGGATGATAATACCAGACGTTCGGTTTATATTTACTATTTCTTTGATCGTGTTATTGTTTTTTTAATTTTTTTTTTGTTTCGGTACGGCATGTTTTTTTTTTTAATTTTAAACTTATTAGTTAGTTAAGTATAATTGTTCGATGTCTGGAGTATATATTTATAATAGGATTTAGAATGATGAAATACTAATTTTGGTTAACACGAGAAATAGTGTGATATTTAGGTTCATTTCGTTATTTTGGAAGAGTGGATCAAAGTTGATTGTATTCATGTAATTTTATTTAAAAACTCTTCGTTCACAAGAGGTGAGAAAGCAGTTAACTCTAATGGATTCTGAGGCCCAGGAAAGATCGGTAAATTGTAATTTTTAACAGTGATAATTTAATAAAACATCTTCAATACCTTCTAATACTATTTTATTTCTCAACATCAACTTTCTGTATTGTTTATTACATTTATATATTACATATATAAAACAATTACAAATTAGGTATAATATATAAAATTATATAAAATCTATATTTATCGCTTGCCAGTAAAGTAAAACAAAAAATTTACACCCTCTCGTAGAATGCAATAGTTAATGTGATAAGAAAATATTGGAAATAAAATACTTCAGAAAAATCAGGTTTTTAGATTCAAATTTATTGTTTTATAAGCAATGTTTATTTTAAATTAATAAGCTTGAAACACATTAACAAACTATTTGCATGTATAGTGAATTAAATTCCAAAATTAATGTAATTATTAAAAGTTTTAGAAGTTAAAAATATTACAAATAAAAATGAAACGATAAATTTATTAATTTGTTTTACCTTTACAGATTTACAAACAAAGCTAAATATCAACCAATATATTAGGGAAAGGGGAGTTAAAAACATCCATGTTATTTTTTTTTAAAGTCGGTAATCATTTATGTACATAATAAAGTTGTGTCAAACACATCATGCGTTTTTGTCCGTAGTCTCATTACCTCTTGTCAGGTGTTTGTACTATGTGTGTTTTTGATGATAGTGTAGGTCATCCTTCAAAAATCTGTTTCTCATTGATTGATTGCTCGTCGAGCACCTAGTTATGCGCTAGTGTTGTTCTTCGATACTTCGAAAGGCACACCGATAAAAATTGTTCCTTAATTGTTAGGAATCTGTTTTCTTACTACTCCACCTCTTTTCTCTGAATCGTGAGTGGACTTCCAAATTTATTCACCCTAATAAGAACAGCTTTCCTTGAGTTAGAACGGTTGCGGTGGCCCTGTGTTGGTAAATTAAAATTTACGACGTTAAAGCGCGCTTTAGCACCAGCCACACTATCCACACTTTTGTAAATACACCTTTACAGCAAACGCACGTTACGCAGGTCTAACGCTTCCGTGACCTATAGAAAATTATATACTTGCATAGATGCTCAAGGATGAAATTACACCCCACCAAGATCATAATGCCCCTACCATAACTTGTCAGTCGGAATCGGAAATATTTTTATGGGAAAAAAAACAAAAATGGAGAAGCGATAAAAACATTAATTTTGTTTCGGCCTTCGAGCACAACCACCTAAACTACCAACCAAAACCTATCATCACAATATATAGGGTTTTGTGAGTTTATCATACATAATACAACTAAAATTACGGCCATATTACTAGTCTGAATAAGGCTTGGTCGAAAGCCAACTACTAAGGGACGGACTTTTATTAATGGTCCTGTTAAATGTACTTTCCAAAAAGTTTAAATAGGAGACTCACAACTATGATGTCTGCAATGTACAGTACTCTGCCCTACGTGGAACATTTGTCTCAATGGTTTACAGTTAAAAAGGTATATTTTTGCTACAACTTAAATTGTTTATCTCGATAATGTATTAGTCTTTACTCAAAAACTGTTGCAGAAAAGGTTAAAATGAGTATTGTTTACTATCCAGCATACTCTCATAGGAAGTACTTTCAAGCACAATTATTTTAAAGATATTTATAAATTAGTGATTAAATTAATTAATTCATGTGATTGTGCTGTCATGAGAATTGTTTATAAATGAACAGTTTAATAACACTTAACAAACCTCTTACAATTAATAATAGGTGCTTATTATTAGTAAATAGTAGATAATAATATGGGGTTCCTGGCGCACTTCCGGAGCCGACCGAAAAGCAATGTAAAATACTGTTCAATGTACCATAAAGGAAGCTGAGAAATAACACAGCAAATCTCAATGAAAAATTAACCGAATCTACAGTCGTTCGTCTCCAAAAGCGATCGGTACATTACTATCTACTCTGTGGAATGAAAAATTAACCAAATCTACAGCTGTTTGCTTCTACTTTCTTAAGCTGTGCTTTGTAAAATGTTGTCAAATCTGCTACGAATAAAGGAAAAATCTTCAATGGACAGTCGAGGTGTGCTACTACAGACCGACCATCACGATAATCGCTTCGCCTGCGTCATATCCGTAGTGATATCACGCCGTGAGAGGCGCAATCGTTGGTTTACAAGCACCATTTAGTTAAAATAAATTTTTCTATCTAAATGGAGCGCGAAAAAAATATCATGTCCGTTCTGCAAACAAAGAAATTTTAAGAAAAAACTATGATCGCCATTATAATTCTAAAAGTCACGAAAAAAACAAGCAAATTTACGATAATGAACTAAATTATTTTAAGACAATGGGCTAGAGGAAAATAAAATTGCCGATCACGAAAACATGTTTAATATTGAGAAATTACGTGAATTAAAGAGAAATTTCAAAGTTGAAAAGAAAAATCTCGACCCTATTTAATGATGAAAAACTTCATTCAATAGCTGAAAAGTTGGCTATCGGTACTAAACGATAAAACCAAGTCTGAAATCATTGAAAACATTGAATAAAACTCTTAACGAAAAACCTGAAAATATCATTGATGTTGAAGTTTTATCCTCTATGCAAGGTCTTTTCAAGCAATACATTTTAACAAACTTGAACGACAATTCCATGTCAATTTACAAGTATCTTTCAATTATGCGGTCAGAAATTAAAAGTTTTAATCGAGAAATTTTCAAGAAAATGTTAAAAATATGAAGGGCTATCTCTCTTTGGAATGTGAATACGAACGAACTTTAGTGAATGGTGAACCGCAAACATGGTCTAATGTATTTTACTATCAAAGCAGACGAAATCTTTGACGTAAAACGACTTTATTACTAAGCAATTTAATAAATTAACACATCGAGAACAAACGAATAATCCTAAATAAAGGTTCCGGATGGACATTTAAAAGTTGTAAACAACTAGTTTTGAGCCTTAACAAACACGAAATGATGAATGCAGGATCATACATCGATTTACCAAAGAATATCAAAGATAAAAAAGCTTGTATAAATATAAAAAAATAGAGATGATTTTTGCTTTATTTACTCAATAAGATGTGCTATTGAAAAACCAGAAAGAGACTGTTAACGTGTAAAGCAATACGAACAATTTGTGAATGACGAAATATTTTCAGGTTTTGAGTATCCAATGTCTCTGAAAGATATACAAATATTTGAAAAACGAAGCTACAATTCCAAGTATAAGTATCCAACAATGTCTATCAATGTCTACAGTTTTGATGAAAATATTAACATTGTTCCGTTACAAATTTCTGAAAAATATGACGCTGAAAACAAACATTGATTTATTGTATGTTAAACAAGATGATAAATCTCATTATGTTTTGATAACCGATTTAAATAAGCTTGTTTTCTTCGCAGTTGTCTAAACATAAAGAAAGAAAATTTTTGTGTAGAAGATGTTTTAAGCCATTTTTACAAATCTGGAGATTTAACAGATCACTTAGAAATTTGTAAAAATCATGAAGTTTTGTAAGCCAATTATGCCATTTCCAGGTCAAACAACTAAAATTTACTAATTATCAAAAGAAATTTAACCATCCGTACGTAATTTATATGGACTTTGAGAGCATATTAGAAAAAATTCCGACATGCAAGAACAATCCACAAAGATCGACTAACAACCCAGATTCAGAGGCACATTCCTTATGGTTTTACTCTATATTTAGTGTCGAATGTGACCAATCGCATGTACAAACCGATATGTTATCGTGCCAAAAATGAAGAAGATTTGAAAAACGTCCCGACAAAATTTGTTTGAATAAACTCAATAAATTATCGAAATACATAGCGAAAAAATATAATTCTAAGAACATGTAAACCTATGAAATTGACAGAAGAAGAAGAAATTTCGTATCAAAATTCAAACGTTTGTCATATCTGTGAATGAGGTCTGCTTATGATGTTGGGTCAATTCAGTATGGTTTTACTCCTGATAGTTGGAAAGATAAGAGTTATAATAAAGTGAGAGATCATTGTCATTTAACCGGCAAGTTTCGAGGCGCAGCTCATGCATGTTGCAAATCTAAATTTGAAATTTCCTCAGAATATTCCCGTTTTCTGTCATAATATGTCAAATTACGATACTCATTTGTACATAAAAGAATTGGCAAAACAGTACGGAAATGTTGATTTGATTGCAAACACCGATGAACGATATATAAATTATTCTGTAAATTCTGGATACGGGTATGAGTTTGATGGTGACAAACCTAGAAAGTTCATAAAATTCTCTTTCGTGGACACATTTAGATTCATGGCCTCGTCTATTGAAAAATTAGCGAAAAAATCTAAAGAAAAAAGACTTCAAACATACAAATCATTTTATAACAGGATGGAAGAATATTGAATGAAATTCTAAAAAGACAGCCAAATGACGATGACGAGATTTTTAAAATTCTATCTGGAAAAGGCATATTTCCCTATGAATTTATCGACAGTATTGAAAAACTTGATTACACAGAAGAATTGAGAATTCAAGATTTCTATTCACTTTTGACAGACGAGAGCATATCTGAGAAAGATTTTCAACACTACTTAAATGTTTTGGAACAAATTTAAAAAGAGAAAAATCTAGGAAATTACTCTGATCCTCTATAACATTCAAGATGTTCTATTGCTCGCTGATATCTTTGAAAATTTTAGGAATATTTGTTTGAATTGCTATAAGCTTGATCCAGCACACTATCTAACAGCTCCCAGTCTTGCATGGGATGCTATGTTAAAATTAAACTAAAATCGAGCTTCAACTGATACACGATTACGATATGTATTTAATGATCGAAAAAGGTATTTCGCGGAGGCATTTCTCAATGTATTAAACGATATGTGAAAGCAAATAACAAATATTTAAAAGATTTTGATAAGACAAAGCCCGAAAACTATTTACTCTATCTCGATGCTAATAACCTTTATGGGTATGGCCACATGCAAAGTTTACCATACGGCGATATCAAGTGGATGGATCCTAAAACGTATACAAAAGAAGAGTGGCAAGAAACAATTTTAGAACTCACTGGCGACCGAAGATTATGGCTATATTCTCGAAGTCGATCTTGGATATCCAACGAATTTACACGAACATCACAAGGATTTACCTCTTGCTCCAGAACATTTTAAAAACAAACTTTGCACAACTCTACTGGATAAAACTGAATACGTTGTTTCATTCCGAGAAATTTGAAGTTTCTATTTGGAACAAGGTATGATTTTGAAACATGTGAATAGAGTTATTGCATTCGATCAGAAGCCTTTTATGAAAGAATACATTGATTTTAACACAAACATGAGAACCAAAGCTACAAGCGACTTTTGAAAAGGACTTTTATAAGCTGATGAACAACTCAGTTTTTGGAAAATCTATGGAAAATGTGAGAAACAGATGTGATATTAAGCTTGGAAATGAAGAATTTTCAATGAAACAAGCTAAGGAAAACAAATTTCAAATGCTTTAACATCTTTGACGACAACTGTATAGCGAGTCACATGTACAAACAAAAGGTTAAATTTAACAAACCGATTTACATAGGATTTTCAGTTCTCGACCTCTCAAAATTGCTAATGTACGAGTTTTTATTACAACAAATTAAAGAAGTTTGATCCAGATTTTGAATCTGTGTTACATGGATACAGACAGTTATTTTTCTAGAATTGAAAACGAGATCCTTTTAAAATTATTAAAAGAAAACATAGATGACTTTGATACAAGTGATTATCCAAAAGATCATGAATGTTTCACTACTAAAAATAAGAAGGTAATAGGGAAATTCAAAGATGAGTTAAATAGCGAAGTTTTAGAAGAATTTTGTGGTTTAAGGTCTAAGATGTACTCGTACAAATATCTAGATAAAAACCCAGTTAGGTGTAAAGGAATTAAGAGAAAGCGTTGTAAATAAAACAATAAATATCGAAAACTTGAAGAGATGTTTTGTTTCGAAGATAAAGAAGAATTTAGGGAGATGACAGTCATCAAAAGTTATAAACATGAGTTGTACACTGTTACCATAAACAAAGCTGGCACTGAACGCTAAAGATGATAAGAGAATTTGTCCCTAGAAAATAAGATCGATACAGTACCGTATGGCTATAAAAATGAAGCAAAATCTGATATATTAGACGAATTAAATAAACTTGGAAACTTTGATATGTAAATGGAAGATGATTTAATTCACTGTCACAAGTGTAAAAAGAAAACGAAAAATATAGATTCAAAAATCGTTCAAACTCAAAATGGATTTGTATAGAATTGCTGCAAAATGTTCAAAATGTAAGACAAGCAAGAGTAAGTTTATAAAGAATCCAAATCCAAAACCTGTTAAGCAAGAATTGAAGACTAAAGATGAGATAGAGATTGAAGCTCGAGAAATTCATGCACCAGTACGAAAAAAGTTTTAAAAAGAGAAAAATTATAACATTAGGAATTGACGATTTATGGGCAGCAGATTTAGTTTATAATGTCTAACTATTCAGATCAAAATGATGGATTTAAGTATATATGTTAAATGTTATTGATACTTTTCCTCAAAATATGCTTGGTCAAGAGCTATCAAAAGAAAAAACGGCAAGGCGATATTTCAAAAGCTTTCGAAGATATAGTAAAAAGATGCCATAAAGGATCAATCACAAACCTCCTAACCTACTTCATACAGATAAGGGTTTAGAGTTTAAAAATAAAGAATTTAACGATGTTTTGAGGAAATACAACATTAAGATTTATCATACTGAAAACGAAGAGAAAATCAAGTATATTGTAGAGAGATATAACAGAACTCCAAAATGAAAGAATGAAGGTTCTTTTTTGAGATTAATAAAAACTTTAAATGGATCGATATTCTTCAAAAAATCGTAAACAATTATAACGATAACTGTTCACAGCACAATCAAAATGAAACCGAAAGACGTAGATAAGGATGCAGAAAAGGAGTTATTAGAGACCGTTTTCAAGTATGTTCCACCTGAAATTCACACACGAAAACTAAATTTAAAAGTCAATGATCATGTAAGAATTGTTAGTAAAAAACAAACATTTTCGAACAAATATAAGAACAATTGGTCAAGAGAAATCTTTGTGATTTATCAAATTAATAACACAGATCCTGTAACTTATAGTATAAAAGATTTAAATAATGAAGAAATAACCGGAAAGTTTTATGAATATGAATTGAAGAAGTCAAAACTGTAATATAAATTTTCTATATATAAATGGCGCATCAAAAGAAATGTACAAATAGTGCAAAGAATTTAAAGATTTGAAGAAATGAATTTTATAAAGATAAAAATAGGAAAGATGGAATGCATTATAATTGCAAAGATTGTGAAAGGGAATATCATAAAGAATTATATGATAAAATAGAAAAATTAACTTTGGAAGATAAAGAATGTCTTAAAATGTAAAGAAACTAAAAAAATTTCAGAGTTTAATAGTGATCACTATAGTAGAGATAAGAAAGACTCCATATTGTAAAGATTGTGTAAAGAAGAATCTTCATAGATTATATTATGAAGATACTCAATGTGAATGTGGAAGAACTATAAAAATGGTTAAATAATTATCAAAAACATTTACAAACCAAATATCATAAGTTAAGAGTTTAACATTTTCATCGTGTAATAATTTTTTCTATATAAAATGGGAGTCTCAAAAGAAATGTACAAATGTGTCAAGAAGAGAATAGAAAAGACTGTTATTGTAAGGAATTAATATGATAAAATGAACAAATTAACTTTAGAAGAGAAAAAGTGTTACTTTTGTAAAGAAATTAAAAAAAATATTTCTGAATTTAATAACTGGCAGTATAGTAAAGATAGAAAAGATGCTTTTTGCAAAGATTGTGCTAAAAAAAATTTTCAGCGGAAAGTTATAAAAACGAAATGCCTTGTGAATATGAAAAAAAAATTCTACGATGGTTACCTAGTTATGCTAAACATTTACAAACAAAATATAATAAATCGAGAGTTTTTTAGTAAAATTTAGAAACATTTTTTCATCGTGTAATTTAGATATTCTATAAATCAGCAGCTCGAGATTCTGCCATAATTTGTAGTAAAATGATTTTCCGTTGTATAAAATATTCAAAGAATTCTTTCATTTGGTTATACAGATTGATAGAATTTGGTTCGTCGTCATCAATGAACAAAATCTCTAATTCAGGATAATTTATTTTTAGGATGTTTTAATCGGTTTGGTATTTCTCGTTTCTGAGCTCTGATTAACGTAATAAGGCCATTCCCACATGTGATTCTTCTTAATTAACACAAAAACATGGTGGTTTTTTGTTTTCTTATCAAAATTCTTTACATACCATATCTCTCTTCATTAATTCCATTCGCAATTCTTGATTCTCTATTTTCAATGATTTCATTTCATCTTTAATTTGCAAGTGTTTAACTTCGTCCTCTAAATATTTAATCTTGTTTTCAAGTTTGTACTCACCAAATTTTCTAATGGAGGGGTAAAAAAACCTCTTTTGTTAACCCACTTTTGAAAGGTTTTTTGCTTCTAATTTATTAGATCTTAGTATTTAAAGAATAAAATCCAGATTCATTAATGAAAATAGTGTCAGGATGAAGATTTTGAAAGGGTCTATGGCATAGACTCTTGTAATTTAATATATTTAAAGGCTATTTTCTCGTCATTATCAATATTATTTATGATAGCTTGTCTAGTATTTTCATATTGTAAAAATTTCTGCAACATCTTTAGCCTTAAACCAAAATTCATTATTTTCGTCACAACAATCGTGCAAATGTCTTTATTATTGAATGTAAGTTGATTGTTGAGTAGGTCTACAAACTGACTCCATTTAGATAGAAAAGAAATTTAAACTAGTAATTTTTATTTCAGTATAAAGTCCAGATTCATTGATAAAAACAGGGTCAGGAATGAAGATTGTTAAGGGGTCTATGGGATAGTAATTTATACATTCAAAAGTTGTTTTCTTGAAAATATTGAAGGTAAGCTATTCAATAGCTCCCCTTGATTCATCATTCTTTCGACAATCTTAAATAAATTGTTGTTTTACTCTCATTATTTAATAAATTTCCCTCAGAGTCTTGATAGTCAGAACGATTTTTTGAATTCTTTTAATATTTTTTTCTAATTGGAATATAATCGATTTCATTTGGTTTTTCACTGATTTTTGATCCATAAGCAACATTTGGGAAAAAAGTGTACAAAATTTTCAGATTCTTTGTGTAAATGTTCGGTATGATTTTCAAAACTAGGTTCAACGAGATTGCAGTGCACTTCAATTACATCGAACGGTCTAAATTTTGGGCGTTTTTATTTCCTAAATATACCTGATTTGGCTCAATAGTTTCTTGAACAAACCCTAATAAATCTACAATAATTGCTGAAAACATTATTCTTACTGGTGATTTTATTTGAATTTTATTAGAGAGATAATTTTTTTGCATTTCAAACTTGTTTTCGTCAAAGTTTAAAGATTTATCTGATTGTTTGAATGTTTTCAGATAATTTTTAAGGGAATTTTTTATTTGATCGAAGGTATAATATCCTTTGTTTAAACCATAATATTTTGTTATGTTCTTCTCACTAAATCCTATACAATAAGGAGAACTTTCACTAATATTTATTACAAAATTGTCAGAATAAAAACCGCTTAAACCGATAAAATAATTTGATTCTTCCTCTAAGTGTATAGGATGTTCCAAGTTTAAAACTAATTTAGAGCTTTCTGAAGTCAACTTGAACAGCTTCATTTTCGCAAGCGTTGCTTCAAGATGAAAATCTTCTATTTAAATGGAGAAATTTTTAAAGCAAAAAGATCAGATAAAACTTCAAACGTTTGAAGAAAATAAGAAAGATCAACCAATCAGATTGTTAATTGTTGGTTCAAAGTGGATGTGGAAAAACAACTTTATTATTGAATTTTATCTAACAATAGGTTGATTCCTTATTCCAATTTGTATGTTTTTAGTAAATCTTTAGAACAAGACGCCTATAAAAAATTACAAGAAAGATTTGAAAATATTGAGAAAAAACTTAAACAAAAAAATATCACATTTTTATAATGCTTCTGAGGACATAGTTCCGTTAAGCGAATGTAAACCCAAATTCGTTTAATCGTTTTTTGATGATTGTATTTTAGAAAATCAAGACGTTATTAAGGAATATTTCGTAATGTCCCGTCACAAAAAATATCTCTTGTATCTATCTTTCTCAATGCTTTTCAAAGGTTGATAAAACAAGTTAATAAGAAATAACCTGATATGTTGTGTATTTTTTAAGCAAGATGATCACTATTCGAGAAAGATTTATAACAATTATGTGGGATCTGATATGAGTATTTTAACCACTTTATTGAGTTATGTGATAAAATTTGGAAGGAAGACTACGGATTTTTAACTATTAATCTAACTTTGAAGCCTAAAAATGGTAAATATCTCAATAAATTTTCTAATATAAATGCTGCTCAGTGGTCTGACAAATCTACTTGATAAAATATTTGTTACAATTATTTTTATATTATCTTTAATTTTTATTTACATTATGAAAATAACAGAAAAACGGTAAATCTGTTCAACGTTCCACGTTCACGTTCATGTTTCACGTTCATGTTTCACGTTCGTGTTTTACGTTTCACGTTCATGTTTTACGTTCGTGTTTACGTTTCACGTTCGTGTTTCACGTTCCACGTTCACGTTTTACGTTCCGTTCACGTTTCGTGTTACGTTTTTCCACGTTCCACGTTTCAAAATTTTCCTAAATAAATGGCGAACGTAACTTCTGAAGAAGCGAAAAAACTTGATCAAATCGAAAAGAAATTAATCAAAGAATTTAAAGAACAGATTCGAATGGATGAAGAAGAACAAGAACTTATTCAAAAAATTAATCAACCTGTAACTTCTGCAATAAAAAATGTTGAGGGCAAAATTGAAAAATGTTTTAAGGCGATAATCAAAATTTGATGAATTTGGTTCCAGTTGTACGACAATTTGCTGATATTTCGATACCAGAATCTGAGTTTGAATTGCCAAAAATTACCATCTTCAACACCATTTAGACCTCGAATCATTGAAGACTCTACCATAGTTGAACCAATAAGTCCTGGAACAACGGATATAATAATTGGTGAAATTGGTAAAAAATTTCTTCCTCGAGCAAAGGATGATAAAATTTGGTTTGTATTGGGACAGAAAAAAGAAAAGTTTTTATGATTGGAAAATTTGCCCGTGAATTTTTGAGCATAATGATATCATTATTAATGAAAAAACATATGAAGGAACTCAAGGTTTATGGAGATTATTAACAGGCACTGATGTTCCAAAAGACGGTTTTTATATTCTGAAGAAGACTTGAAAAAGTATACTGAAATTTTATGGAAATCTGATTCAATTTACAAAAATAATGAATCCATCAACTAAGAAACCAAAGTCAAGTAAAGGTAAAAAATATCTCAATTTGATTAAAACCAGTTTGGGAAAAAAGAATCGAAGGATCAGGTGTGAGTTAATACAGTGATAATAAGATTGAATACAGATATATCGACGATTTGACAAAACTCGATGGAATTATTAATTATATTTTATGCTCAAGAAAAGGCTGGAAACAACAATTTTTTGAAACGAAAAGAAAGCGATTAAAGATTTTATTTTCGAACAAACTTGATGAAATGATTGAAAAACCTGATGGAATTAAATATTTAAAACGAGTTTTGCCGGCAATAAGTTCATCTATGATTGAAGGTAGCGGACTTTTGAATGATTTTATCAACAATTTACCTTTTGAATTACACGTACCAACTTATCAGTATCTGGGGGCCTGGCACAAAACTCGAAAAAAGACTAAAAAGAGGAGATACTGGTATAAAATAAATTAAGATCAAGCTGCTATGGAACACGATATTTTTTATGCAAAACATAGAGACACAAATTCCAGACATATCGCAGATAAAGTTTTGCAAGATAAGGCAATGGATAGATTTTTATCAAAAGATGCTAGTTTAGGTGAAAGATTTGTTGCGCTTCCAACAGCTGGAGCAATGTTTTTGAAGAGAAAACTAGGAATGGGAATCGAAGAGAACTTGAAAATTTTAACTATATAAATGGAGGTGAACGTTAAACTTCAGCAAAAATCAGAAAAGAAAAAATAAAATCCGCTTTTTAAGAAGAAAATACCCGTTAGTATTCAATTTAAAATAGATCAACTAAAAAATGGCGAAGATAAGATATTTTTAACAAAATAGACAATACAATAAAACTCGAAAAAACATAAGAAAAACAATAAAGGAACCAGAATAGAATTTTCTTATAATCAGTTGAAAAGAACTCAAAAATGGTGGACTTTTGAAAGATTTATTTAGATTTTGGAGAAAATATTCCAGTTGTTAAAAAATGTTGTTCCTTATGTTCGTAAAGCTGCTCCAATCGTTAAAAAGGATGTGATTCCTATTGTTCGAAACATTTTAAATTGGTTAGATAAAGAGTTGGAAGATGTTACAGGATCTGGATTAGATGAAAAAACTTTGAATTACGTGAAATCAAACATTGAAAAAAAAAGTTTAAACCTTTAACATTCGGGGAATTGGAAGGAATCCTGCAAAAATATTAAACATTTTAGAGGAATCTTCATGAGAGATACATTACCTGAAAAAGTTAAGAAATTTGAATGTGGAATTGTGAATTTAGACTCGATTATGGGAAGTGGAAACGCATTGGATTTGTTATTATAAAAAATGATAAGAATGCATGTTATTTTTGATTCGTATGGAAGAATTGAGGACAAACCACCTATAGAATTGATTAAATATTTGAAAAAATCAAGCGTCTACTACAATGATTCTCAGATTCAAGACTATAAAGATCCCCCAATTTGTGGTCATTTATGTGTTTTTGTTTTTGAATGAACTGAGTACTGGTAAAGATTTTAAAGAAGTTGTTAACAAATTATTACTTAATAAATTATGGATTCACAAAATATTTTTGACGTATTTGGAACACAAATTATTCAAAATGTAGATAATAGTTTGAATTTTGATAGTTTGAGAAATGAGTTTGATAACAAGTTAGAAAATTTATTACAAAACCTTCCAGATTCAGATATGTTTGCTGTCGAGATTGAAGATTTTTAAAGCAGAATATGATAAACAAACTTGGCAAATTTCATGAGTTCAAATGAAGTTGCTGATAAAATAAAAACATTGGAAAAAGAAGTTGATGATGGTGTAAAAAAATTATTTACCAATTTAATGTCTCATATCGAAAAAGCTGATAAAATTACTGAAGCGATCAAAGTTGAAAAGAATTATGTTAGTTTTGGCTAATAAAAAAAGAATTGTCGGTGTTCGACCTGGTATTGACAAACATGATGTTGTTGTTAAAGAAACAAAATTTTAAAACCTCTAAAATTATCAGAAAACATCGATATTGTTGATTTACCATGATCCGAATGTTAAAAATGCCTTAGATTTTAAAGGAAAAAGAATTAGCGGTGTTAGTAAAGGAATTAATCCATTTGATGTTGTTGTAATGATTCAATTAGAAGATCCTATTAAAATGTTTAATGAACTAAAACAAAATTATGAGAATCATAAACAGCATGTTTAAAGATTTTACAACAGAAAGTCTATGAAAAACTTGATGAAAGAAGTAAAAGATCAGTAGACGATGTTGGTGAATTACTTGATAAAGTAAATAAACTAGAAGAAAACTTTAATACATATAAAAATGATGTTAATGAATTAGTTGGTGAAGTAATTAACAAAATTCTGGAAGATTTTGATACACGTTTCAATGAGAAAATAAACTTTTTTGAAAAATTTAGGTACACGTTTCAATGAGAATGTAACACATAATAATGAATTACTTAAAAGAATAGATGATCAATACTCTTTATATCTCGATAAAGTAAATAAACTAGAAAGAAAACTTTAATAAATTTAAAGAAGATGTTAATAAAACTTTTGAAAACATCGATAACAGATTTAATGGATTAGGCGGCTATGATGACTAATTTTCCTTATATAAAATGGCGCTCATATATTGTGTGAGATGTAAAGAAAAAAACTGCAACAAATGATATAAAATACTATGCAAAACATCAATGGAGTTAAGAGAATATCTGGAAAATGTGCTGAATGTAACACTAAAAAGAGCCAATTTATTAAAAACTTGATTTTGAAATTTTTTCTTAATAAATAGAGATGGCGGGACATTACAGTGCTTTCGATCTTTTTATAATGCAACACGAAAGAGATTTGAAAAAAGAACATTGGGATGACATTTCTCAAAAATATGAATTATCCGAAGATATGATGAGATTATACGTAAACAAATTGAATTGGTATAACATTGCAAAATATCAAACTCTGTCCCCAGAGTTTCATTCAAGAAAATATACATTATCAATTAAAAGATCATATGTCTGTTCTTTGTCTCTATCAACCACTTGAGTATAAAGTTTTTGGATGAAAATAAAGATACAGTTGATTGGAACAATATTATAGATAGCGGTTACTATCCTGTGCAAATTTTTATTGAAATATGTGACCGAGATCGCAAAATTTAAGGAAGAACGAGAATCCTGAATATGACGAAGTAGATCATTTAAAAATGACTCTAATCTTTTTTAATTATTTTACTAAAATTTATATCTTTTCTTATAAAAAACGTACATTAGATCGATGAAAAAAATGATACATGATGTTTAAAATTTCTAAATTTTCTCTTATTAAATGGCGGACTACAGAAAAATATGCTAGTGATATTGAAAGGGCGGAGTTTAAAAATTTTCTATCCCAGATTAGTAAACAACATTTGAATGAACCCGAATAAAAGAACTGAGTTTAATATTGATTTTGGAGATAACTTTTGCTCGTCTAACTTCCCAGTTTTATATTTCTGGAACTTTAACAAAACAAGATGGTCAAAGCATATCTTGGAACTGATAATGTTAGATTAATCGATAATTTTATACCGTTTTTTATTTTCTAAGATTGAAGTAAGAAAACACAATAAATTGATAGAAGAAGTCGAAAAACTGTGGCCAATTAAGCACAATTAAAGGAACTATTTCGTATTCAAAAAGTGATGTTATTTCTCAAACTTCTAATGGCTTTGAATCAGAATTTTAAATTTTGGGTGTTTTTGAAGCAGCTGGGAAATTTATCTCATTTTGGATTAGGATTTTTTGAAAATGTTACTATTCCGATCTATTAAAGGAGGATTTTATCTAAGTTTTATAAGAGCAGAAGACGATGATGTGATTCTAAAGACTGCAACTGGAAATGTTATGCCTGTTGATGGAAAAATAACAATTACAGATTTTTTTATTAGAGTTCCAATGATTGATTATAAAACCACGAGTAAAATTAGGTTGATTGATGAAATTACAAAAAGTCAAAACATTATGTTTAATTTTCTAGATTGGCAATGTATTGAACAAAAAGGTATTTCCGGAACAACTTATTCGTTCGATATCACAAATATTTATAGAAATATCTTCAAATCCCAAGTTCGTTATCATCGGTTTTCAAACAGATAGACAGAATAATCAAGAAAAAAATCCTTCAAAGTTTGATAGTTTGGATGTAAAAAAATATCAGAGTAAAATTGAACGGTTCTTATTATCCAGATGAATTACAAAATTTAAACATTTCCGGAGGTCTTTTCAGAATCATGTATCAGATGTATCAAGATTTTAAGAAAGTTTACTGTAATAATAAGGAAATGTATTACAATCCTAAAGAATTTTTAGCGAATAGACCTATTTATGTCCATTGATACAACAAAGAGTTTGACAAATATTTCTGGTTCAAAGAACGATATAATTATCAATATGGATTTTCAAAAAGCTGTTACAAACGCGATTTGTTATGTGGTTGTGGTTTCTGAGAAATTTTTTAGCCTATGATGTGATTAAGAACGATATTAGAGAAATTCAGTAAAAATCATGTTATTTTCACTATTATTCATCGGATAATTTTAAAACTTTACAGAATTGTTAAAGACATTGATATAAGTATTCATTTTTAATTTCAAAAGAATATCTTAAAAAATGGGGATGATATTAACAAAAAACTATTCCAAGGTCATCTTAAGGGTTGGACCGGAAGTTATGATTTTAAAAAATACTTTAATATTTACTGATCCTATATACCAAATTTCAGCAAAAAAGCTCCAATAGTTCTCGAGATATAAGAGTTTTAAGATAAGGGATGATTGGGGTAGTTTTTTGAAAATTTTGTTATTTTCATGAAATTTTAAGTTGAACTCGCTTGTTTTTGAAGTTTCAGATTTTTCTGATAATTTTTTTTTATTTTTTTATGAATATTAAGAAATAGGGGATGTTTTTCACCCTTATGGATAAGTTAAGTCGAAAGAGTTAAGTATTTACTATATGTGTACCAAATTTCATTAAAATCGGTTGAGTGGTTTTTGAAATATAAAAATTATTAATAAATTTGTAAACTAGCACTCCTAATTGAAACAACTTATATAGCAGAGATATAGAGCTTATAACTTTCGAGACTCTCCGTAGCTCAGTTGGTAAGACGCTTGCCTTCAAAGCCTGAGGTTCTGGGTTCAAATCCCAGAGCTTTCAGGCGCGCTTTTTATTGAGGAAGACATGGTTGTCGTTCAGTGGTTGGGGACAAGTCTTTACACGAGTGGCCATAGTGTAATGACTATAGAACAAGCCGAGTAATGACAACCTGTGGTTGGCGCGCCATTTGCTTCCTCACCTTTTCCACTTCATTCCTTAATTCCTTCTCTTCCTTAATTCGTTCATTACATTCATCATTCACATCGTTCATTAATACAACAATTACACTTACAAAACACCCGACACAAATTCCCTAATTGAATCTCTCCATCAACTTCTACACAGTAGTTACCAAAGAAAAAATGAGACTTGGGAACAAAAAAATTCCAGAGTCTAAGACCCGAATTACAGCTCCTAGCCATTAACTTGGTTGGACCAGTAGCAGTGCAGGGCCAAGTCTCTAAACAATAGACACCGTAGAAGTTGAATGTGATGTGATTCCCATAGCGCAAACACGCACACTAACAACACTACACCAGAGACACAATCATTCATTTTGTATGTCTTTCATTATATCGTATTGAATTGCTGAATGGCAAACGTTTCTCTTTTCTTCGTTAGAACCACACACACACAATATATCTGTTTCGTAAATGTTTTTTTCCATATAATTTATCCCAATCTACAACAAAAGCGTGATCTCTTATAAATTCCTTTGATAAATCTTGTTGTTTACAAAGACTTGTTAAAAAAACTAGCTGTATGCATATTTCTTGTCCAGTATGGATATTGTCTTCTCAACATTTCAACAAATAAGCAATGAAATTTAGCATAAAAGCGATGAAAAATGTCAGATTGTTGGTGTTTTAGTTTATTTTGTAAAAATCGGAATATTTTTCTTATTTTTCTATTATTTAATTTAAAATCTCCTATTACATTTAAACATATTTATACTATCTAAGTTGTCTGTAATAAATTGCATTGAACACTTTTTAGTACTTAAAAGTTCTCTGAATTCGTTTTCATTTAAGGATTCGTTTTCACTTAAGGAAAATATCAACATTTGTTTAACATATTTAGGTAATTCAAAGAAGTCTTTATAAACTATTTCCTGTGGTAAGTTCTTATAAATGCTAGAAACTGAAGTGATTTTGGAGAGTTCATGTTGTTTGATGACTATTTAGTAGAATAGATTTTTTATTTAAGAAAAATAATTTGCTAAATTCATATTATTCTCTTTCATTCCTTCTAAAAACTTCAAAATATATACTCTTTCGCTGATGAAAAATCTCGATTTCTTCCGGAATAAATCTTTGTAATCATAGACAAAATATCCTAAATAGTTTGTACAATAGAATGAAATTATTTCTATTTATCTCTGTTGTAGGAAATGTAAACACAAACATTTGCGCTGAAAAATTTATATCTCGGCAGAGTTTAGTTCCATAATCTCCATTTATAAAAAAATCTTTTTGTTTAAATGGAAGAGTATAATGCCAACTGTTACAAGTGTTTATAATAGAGGAGAAATTATTGATAAAAAATATTTAGTTTGTAGAGATTGTAATTTAATTTTGTACGAAAGAACCTAAACCTAGGGAAAATTTCGAAATAAACTAACACATTTGAATAATCTGCTTACAAAATTACAATACGGAGGTGAAAAACAAACAAAATTTGTTACAGAATTTAGAAAACAGAAATAAAAATTTTTACTTATCTCTTGGAACCATTGACAAAATTATTTTCCTTTTCAAAGAATACATTAGGATTGTAGGTATCGATACACACGTTTATTATGAAAAGATATTACCTGTATTTTTTCATTATCTGGATGTTGAATTTGTCTACGATTTTAAGCCAGAAATCCTCGATGATTTTATAGTACAATTTGGAGAAAGTAAATGAAAGAACCTCGTCAAACAATGAAGATGTTGGCAATTCCCTCGACTTCTCGAGTGATTGTTAGCAAATTTCATTTTTTCCGTCTTTAAATTTTTTCTATTTAAATGGAGTTCTTGAAGGAGTTAAATGATATTGGAGAATGTAAGTTTAAAGAGTATAAGAAGTTAAATGAATTGGAAGAAAGGAAGAAACATAGAATCTTGAATTTGGAGAAAATGAAAGATAAATTCGGGTTTACAATAATTGCCGAGTTGGAAGATTGTAAAGTACACTTGCCGAACAGATTTTTGACTGTTTTGGATGAAAAAAAGATTAAAGAATTAAACAAAAATGAAAAATTACACTTGATTGTTACTGGAAAGAAGACTATAAAAGATAAAGAAATTATAAACAATTTAACTTTGTAGAATAAAGTCTTTTCAGTTGTGCTCTAAAACTTGCAGTCCCTCCCCACGTCCATAGTACTGTTTTGATAACCATAGTTGGTGTCTTTCTTCATAGGAATCACATGGAATATTATTCTACAGTAATACCTTTTTGTTTCACACAAAATGTGGCTATATTCTATAAGAAAAATTCTATAATGCTCTTTAATGAATTGTGTTGATAAATCTTGATACTCACAAAAATTCCTAAGAAAATTCATCAATTAAGTCTTGATTATCTTGAAAGAACGTATAATATGGGAAAAATGTCATAAAAAAACGATGAAAACTCTCTGTTTGTTTATTTTTTACTTTCTTTTCAATATCTTTCGTAATTATATTAAATATGTAATCCCATACTTTTTTAGTTTTTTGCCGATAGTAAAAACACTCCATTAGGACGTTTTTTCTGCAAAAGGACTTTACAAGTTCTTTGAATTCTGTATCATTTAAGGAAAGTATCAACTGTTCTTTAAAATGTTTAGGTAATTCGTTGAACTCGTTAAAATTGTCTTTCTTTGTAAGTTTTTGAAATGCTAGAAACTGAAGAGAGCTTGGTGAGTTCATGTTGTTTATTTAGTAGAAAAGTTTTTTATTAAAGTACAGTATGTTTTTAGTAAAAATGTTTTAAATTGATTAAATTTTATTAAGATTTCGAAGATTTTTCCTTTATTCGTAGCAGATTTGACAACATTTTACAAAGCACAGCTTAAGAAAGTAGAAGCAAACAGCTATAGATTTGGTTAATTTTTCATTCCACAGAGTAGATAGTAATGTACCGATCGCTTTTGGAGACGAACGACTGTAGATTCGGTTAATTTTTCATTGAGATTTGCTGTGTTTATTTCTCTCCAGCTTTCCTTTATGGTACATTGAACAGTATTTTACATTGCTTTTCGGTCGGCTCCGAAAGTGCGCCAGGAACCCCCATATTATTGATCATAGCTTAGTATATACTATATATATAAGTGAATAATTAATAATATTTGAAAATTAAAAGACCAAGATGGAACTTTTCCCACAACGTTCCACGTGTACATAGCCATGCGACGGAAAGTTGATATAAAGAAGCATGCCTGTATGTTAAAAAGAGACCCTAAAAATTGGCCCATGATAAAAGTTCATTTTATAGGTTTTATACGTGATTGTCTACGCACACCCCCCCGAAACTCTACATGCAGAAAGAATAATTATTTTAGTTTTTAATAGTGCAGATATAGATATGAAGAAAACAGATTAATGACAGTTAAAATAATATACATTTATATTGTGATAAAACGTCTGTTTGCCCCATAAAGGAGAATATGAAGAAAAAATCTTGGATAAGTTCCCAAATATGAGGGTTATCGTGATGAAATAATACCTAGGAATTCTAACTTTATAAGTGAAGGAAAGATTCTTTGACCGAATTTTTTGGTTATCGTATATTATATGTTTACTATTATTAAACTATAGCGTTACTTCCTAGCTATTCGATGTTTGTAGTATTATTTAGGAATAGGTTTATAGTATAAGAACTAATTTGAGTGCCACTTTAATAGAAACAATGTGGGTGAAATTTAGGGTTTATTTTCTGTTTAGGGAAGAGTGGTCAAATTGGGGATTAATTTCAGTTGTCTCATTTGGAAACTCTTCGTTCACCGAAGAGGTGAGAAGCTGGTTACTCTAATGGATTCTGGGCCCAGTGCAGAACGCTGTAATTTGTATTACGGTATAATTTAATTAAAGACCCTTCTCTACTACGTTTAATTTAATTTTCTGTTCATTTCATTAATTTTGGTATTTATTTAATTCACAAAACATGTGGGATTGGAAACACTCCTGTTGTGTAGTATTAATTACACAATATTCCAAACTTAAGAATTTCCTAAAGTTATAACTTTCGCAAACTAATTTTACACCGTTTTCTAAAACTTTTATTAATATAAATAAAGTTTTAGGACGATTAAAATACTTTCAGAACATATTTTGGATATTATTTATTGTTGTGCAAATTACTTATTTATTATAACAGTAAAATGCTTTAGTAAGTAAAGTTAAAGTCAATTGATAACCATGTATTTTAGTGTATCTGGAAAATAGCATAGTAATTATTTGCTTATATGAAGGTTCATGAAGGGAAAATAAAGAAAGAGATTAAAATAATTAGTTATCAATGTTTGCGCTTCAAGCTTAACCAAACTAAAACAACAATACTTGACAATAATATAGTTATAAGTTATCATAGATGATTGGTACAATATAGATTTGAAAGCATAGCCACACCATTCCTTGTCTATAAATTAAATTACGTGTTCCTTCTCCACAATAAATCTTCAACAATAACGAGTTTTTATAATAAACATTATCACCTATTTATCTTTACAATAAGTTAGCACCCTTGTTTTAAAAAATATCTGTGGTTTTACCTATATTTATGCATTGATCATCATTTTTTCCATTGTGAATGTTTTACGTTATTAATAGAAGTTAGAAGTAAAATACAGCCAAAAACGTACAGAGATATAAAATCAAATACCCTAGATTTCGCCCTGATCTATTAGTTTTTAAATTTTTACTACTAGTAATACAAATACCAATTACCTGATTCAAATTCCCGTATAAATTATCACAATTAATTTTATGCAAAAACGTTTTCTATTATTACTAAAAATGTAAAACTTAAATTCTGAAGAAATTGATAAATAATTATCTTCTTAAACAAAACGCCTAATAAAGGCTTCCGGCCTTTAATGTCTTTACGGTATCGGAATTATTTTGAAATTGAACGTTACACCTATAACAGGATAGGAACACGATTTATAAATTTGGATATATTATAGATATGTACCGGGTAAGGCCAGACCACCCGAGCTAGTATGAGCATAGGCGAGAAAAATAACGGTTTGGCGTATTGACATAAAAACAAAATGCATTTCCCCTCCATAAAAAGCCCATGGAAGTCCTATTGAAAAATATGTTCATCCATAAATCTATGTAACATAAGTGTTCCACACAAAATTTTAGTAGAGCTGAGTGCTAGGATCTAAAAAGTTTTTAAAAGTAAGCATAAAGAGCAAACCTTTGCCATATTTTATGAAGGTCTTGATTAAAAGAAACTCACTGGATAAAAACAGAATCACCTATCTAGAATTCGTTTCGAAATGGGCGGGCCAGTTTTTAAATGTTAACAAACTACGGGAAGCCAACCCCACTGTATTTTATTTAATCGGTTTGGAGTTTTGGTTATATTCTAATTCAGATTTATTGCTCATTAGAAACTCAGCTTCATGTCTGATAAGCAACGTGCCTACTTCCATGAGTATTATGGGGTGTTGACCTTCAAATTTTTTAAAAATTCCCTAAATTTTCCCATATAAGTCAAACATTTTTAATAGCAACATACGTAATGATGTTACATTTCATCTTAAAGGTCTCCTGTGGACGTAAAAAGTTTGTAATTTTTTAAGTTTGTATCTTCTAATAGTTTTTAAGAAACAAATAGATCCAGAAAATTTTTGTATTTGCACGTAACTTTTCCAAGGTATTTTCGTAACACCTTCTACCATTAAATTCTAAAACCTAAGTTCCTGAGTGCTAATCTAAGATAATTATCTTTATATAGATAAAAATTATAAAGGAAAAGAAAGATACATTGTTTATTCATATGATAATTTACCTTTAATTCCAACTCAGACATGTCTAACATGTCCTATTCTATTATTTAAATATTCCCTTATAGAGCCTCTTTTGCTCGGGGGGAGGGGGTGTATTAGTTGTTTTCAATAAATGTTTTATTTTAAAAACATAGGCTGCGTGGTAGACAATATTATAGAACTGTGTTGCACTAAACGCTTTCGGCACAAAAATAATTCACTATTTACATAGATAAAATCGTAATGTGAGAGAGAATAAAGAGATTTATTCCGAAAAATATGAGACTTTTGCAACAAAGAATTATTAAGGAATAATAAAAAAAAAAATCTAACCACAGTTAACAAAGTTGCGTGGTTAGATAACACTAAACAGTAGACAAGGAAAGGTCTGAGGATAACAGTCCGGTTTTCTCTGAAAAAGGACTATGATGTGCAGATCACTTGCGGTCTATTGAAAGCTTCTCATTACAGTTTAACTAAAATTAACCTTAAAAGAAAAATACACTAACGTTTGAATAAGAGGCACAACTTAATCCAATTTAAACCCTAGTCAAATCTTATTTTTTACATACAATATTTAAATATAACATAAAATATCTAATATATTGAAGGCTTCTAAAATCATGATATTGTTAAAAATAACAATTTATATAAGACAACACAGTTTAGCTAGTACTGTAAAGAAAATCAGCCAAATTTCCATAAACCGTTACATCTAAAAGCATAAGACAGTGAGATGTTGCCGATCACAAACAAACAAAACATAAGTAGGGAAAATGAACTTTGACAGATAGATGATAGTTTAAGTTAGGAACAATAAAGCAAACTTCAATTAATAGGACCAGATCATCTTATATTAGGATAAGACTAGAATTTCAATTAACATACA
The DNA here is from genome assembly GCF_021130785.1 of Homalodisca vitripennis. Taxonomy (NCBI): domain Eukaryota; kingdom Metazoa; phylum Arthropoda; class Insecta; order Hemiptera; family Cicadellidae; genus Homalodisca; species Homalodisca vitripennis. The sequence goes on from NW_025783501.1 coordinate 27,467, forward strand.
CCTTTTTGACCAAAGTATAGTCCTCAGAACTATGGAAGTATGTCATATATTTTCTTGTTTAGAATCAACAAGGTTACTCCCACTCTAGCTGTGGCCACCTTCCAGTTGTGCAACATATGAAAATGGATTAAGAAAAAAGTTGTCTTCAACAATTTTTAGCTAACATTGCCGTAGTTTATTTTTAAACACCACATGCATACAAATAAAGTACATAAAAGTTGTTGTTTAATAAATCTGCGGAAATATTGGATTTTATATATAGCATTTATGCTATTATTTTGAATTTAAGTAAAGACGACATAACAAAATACTCAGGTTTGCTTTTAACATGTATGGCAAATATAACATTAATAAAATTTTTTATGAGCATAAAAAAGTTATTTTTAATGATGACTTTTCACTACGTAATTATTAGTAATTACTGCAAGTCCTTATCGGATATTTTTTGCACTTTGGAATTTTAAATTTAATTTTACTCACTATTCTTACTTTTAATATACCTTAAATACCGGTTTAAGTAAAGTTTATAAAATCGTAATTTTTATATTAAATTTTAAATAATGTTAATATCCTATTAATTTTTTTTTTATTTTAGTAATTTTTGATTATGAGTAATTTTAATTAAAACTATAAGCCCGTAACAAATAACATTAAAACATTTTTTTACGTGTAAAAAGTACACAGGTACTTCTAATTTTCACTTAGAGATTTTAGACATTTGACAACTGGTCAAAATATACCGTTTAAATAAAGACAATGCGTAAACATATAATCTTAATATTTTCTTCAAAATAAGGTTCCTTTTTCGATGAGATACTCGTTATTAAAACTAATGTTTAGATTAGACAACAATACATTCCGTAAACTTTAGTATAAATGTAATTTCCCGCACAAGGAAAGGAATACTTGGTTTAAATATACTATATTTTGTCAATCAGTTTTAGCAGATCCAAAATATTGCACCCGACGTCTATCTTTTACACCAAATACCCAATTCAAAGTAGGCCTTTTATGAATAGGAAAAGCTAATACACTCACAGCAATTTTTATCCAAAAACTAATATTAATGGAAATATAAGAAATATTACGAAGGGGTAATGTTTTTATCAGGCAATTAAAATACTTTAGAGACAAAAGAAAAGAGTTCAGTAAATAAGTAATTTTGCTAATGTGTTTCCGGAACAAGTACACGTCCAGTGAATTGAATGAAACTATCTTGATCAGAACGTCTTCGTGTACTGGATGTTAAATGCCTAATATGCTTCTTGTGCCAAATTAATGCCCAGTGAATTTCCTGCAACCGTATCACAATGATTACTCTCTGAACCATTTCCTAATAGCCTGAAAGTCACTTGACTTGTCCTTATACCACAAACCCGTTTTAATTTCCAATAAAATTAGTTTCTTTTGAGCTATTTCTCGGTAGATTAGTTAGCGAGTTCATTGTCACACAAAACAGTAATGTCCTAGGAACCAATCTGAAATGTTAACGAAATATGATTACGCTAGACTGAAGATAATTATTACCTGCTATGTGATCTCCCTAACTTTCGCTGAGAGCTTTTCTGGAAGATGAACTCCACACCCCACCTCCCCAATCTGTCCCTCCATCAATGAACCATCCGTTTACCAAATTTGATCACCTGTATGCTAACTTAAATCCCTTCTTTACGTGTATACCCCGCCCGGGGACCGTATAATTGTCAACAAAGCGTGAGCTAAATAACGGTTGACGTTAAAAAAAGAGTTTATTAGAGACAATAATCATGTGTAATTAGTTTTACAAGTTGTTACTGTTTTATATAATAAAGGTCTACTACTTTACTTCTAATAGAAATTGTCTTGATAATTATTCTATTTGAGCTACATTTGATTTTCCAATTTTAAACTCATTAAGTAAAACATATTTCAGTAAATTGGAGTTTTTAGTGACGATTTTAATGATTACAAAGAGACGGCTTAATGTATTATAAGAGAGTCTCTATATCAAAAATAATCGAATAATAGAGGTGTTATGTTAGGTTTACTTGAAAATTTAGAAGGTTTTATCACGTTTGTTATATATTACTTTTAAGGGCTTAAGTTTAAAAATAAGGTAAGACAATTACAACAAATCATTGTTGTTATTTGAATCTCTTTCTATTAAATCACTTGATGTGAAGTCGTTTCCACAATATGTAATATTTAATTATGAATTAAGTAGCGGCGTTTTTAAATATATAAAAAATTCTAGATCCAAGATTTGAATTCATTTGATTTTGAAGTTGATCCATTATACAATGATGCTTGGATTAAAACTTTGCAATGCTACACATTGAGAGATTAATTAAAATGTCGGCACGGTATGAGATCGGAAGTTTTTAACTCTAGGAAAGATAAACAATAAAGAAAAATGTTTAATGCAAAGCTAAATATCACTGAGTCACTAGAAGTGAGTTACTGTCCAGTAAGTTATCTTTTTTTGAAAATATTATTGGCAATGTAATGATTTTTAACACCCCAGTAATTTTTTGAAATTTGTAATTTATACTGTATACATAAAAATACAATGTATCAATATACAAGTATGAGAGGCGCGCAAAATACATTTTTCATGTGAAAATACAGATCGTTTGTCTTAGTTAGAATTAAAACTTATTATGTTTTTTTATTTATCTAGATTTCCTTTTTAATAGAAAGGTATTTGTGCCAAGGTGTTTATCCCTTTTAATGTGAAATGCTGTGTTAAAACAGAAAAGTAAAAATTCTGTATTCGCGAAACGAAATATTCA
>NW_025783502.1:0-28959 GCF_021130785.1 Homalodisca vitripennis
TTGAGTACATACTGAAGGTTAACTATTTTATGCTGCAAACTGTAATCTGAGTATTGTAGCTTTACTCATTTATTTGTGAAATATTAATTTGCTATGTAATACCAAAGCAAAATATTAATTATTTGATTAAAATAATCAACAATGTTTTTTATTTACACGTGTAAATAAATAAAAGTTTACTGATTAAAGGCGGCATTTTTAACAGGACTCTAGCCACGAGGCAATCCTAATCTTATATCTATACATTGTTTTACTCTAAGCTTTTGCAAGTTTCCGCTAGTGTCGTTATAGCTTCTTGGATTATATGTATTAAAGATGAGATCCGTAAATGATACATATCTTTCCTCCTATTGTGCTCAAAGCGATATTTGTTGTTTCAATTAAAACACAATTTACAGTAATTACAATGCACTGTTCATTTATGTATAAATTTAATACTATAAGGATTGAATTTCAAGCATAAATTTGATATTATTCAGAAACCTAAAATATTCATAACATTACAAAGAGGGTGGATGAAAAAAAATCTCATGGTGGGATTGTATGCAAGTTGTAATGAATTGTTTAAATGATACTAATATAGAAAGACAAATTTATTTGTAATATGTTCCTTTTAACATAGTTTTATCTAATTTGTGACAAAAGCAACACAGATAACATCCATGTATTACTTTAGAATTGTGGGTTACCTACATTTTATTCATAACCAGACACGTTAGCTCTTGTAAAAGGCTGGTTAAAAATACATTTAATATATATATTAAATATATACACTCTATGGAATATATAGTGAAAACGATGTCATCGCAAAGTTTAATTTATTAACTTACAACGTCAACGTGTGTATACATATATAATGTATCATTTTATTAAAATTGTAAATGCATCTCAATGGTTTAGGTTTATTTTGAGTTCTTATGATAACCTCCCATAGTATATTCGTAGACAGATCTGAAATACCACAAATCTATTGACATAATTTTGCGATTAATTTATCTACATTTTCTTTTCTAGTTTAAACACTAATCTTTTATATTTTACGGTTAAAAATTGAAAATTAAAACTGAACTTTATAAATTTAAATACATTGAAAAGTTTTAGTTTGAATTAAAATTGATTTTCCTATATTATAAGCGAAACTAATAAACCGAAACTATTTTTTGCCCAAAAATACTAGGTACACAAACTTTATGTCTACATAAAATAAATTTATTCTAAATGTTGTGTAATACATATCTGTAGCAAGTAACATTAACCTGTATGACAACTTAAATATTTAAAATCAAAAACATGTACTCTCTTTAAAAAAGCCTTAATTGTTTAGTGATATTCAAACCTTTTTGATTCCTCTTTGTAACAAAATAAACAATAAAATGCCATTAAACAACAGCTAACATTACTTGGCAGCAAATTTCACTTATGAAACTCGTAAGTTGAATATAATGGAGTTCCTTACAGAAAAAGCCACGCAGATTAGTAGAAGAATGAAGAACCGAAATAAAACAACAAATTAACTCCAATAAACAAAAAAAAAAAAAAAAAAAACGCCGATACGCGGGTATTGGAGGTTTTTATACCAACCCCTTCGTTAAAATATACTAACTTATCACCGACGCTCATGATTTCTTCCGATTATCCAATAACAAGAATAGAAAAATTAATTGTCAACCTAACAACTCCTATTTTATCCCGTTATCAATATTTCCGATAACCTGCTGTCTTACTGTACCATTACTATATACGCTGGCCCTTTCTTGACAAATTAAATTACTAATTTCGCTATTTGAAGAGTCTTGGAGCAATTGGAAAACTGTTAAACTAGTACCGACTGATGTTTAATAACATTTACCACTCATTTTGAGTATTTTTTAACAAAATTACTTATGTGTAACATATTTTCATATATTTTCTGTAATAACAATTTAATAACGAAATTTGTATTTGCCTTTGTACTTAATGCTGTGGTGTGTTTTAAAAATAGTGTATCCATGCTAAAACGTACATATGACTTGTTACAAAGTTTTTGATACATTGCATTTAAAGCTTTGTATTTAATTTTATAATATCTAACTTTAATTTTTAATATATGAATATAACATTGCATCATCTTTACTTTTATTCTACTTTGACCTAAAGAGTTAATAATGGAATTTTTAGTGGAGAAGTATCTTAATCATCTCGATAAATACTAATTTTAGGGAGGGTTTACATTGACTTTGAATATGATTTTACTATTAAGTGTATATATTATTGCAAGGAATTGCAGTTTTATCTTCGTTGGGGTATCAATATTTCGGGATCAAGCCTGATGTGACATGCGGTGTACGTTTGCAAGCTGCGGAGTGTGAATCACATATTCTCACTCTATCGAGATCAACTTGGTAACGAGGTTTGTTTAGAAGGATCTTCCAACCTCACAAAGTCTGTTGCAACTGAGTAAACTTACTTACCTTAAATACTCACACAACTACACTTAGATCAACTTGGTAACGAGGTTTGTTTAGAAGGATCTTCCAACCTCACAAAGTCTGTTGCAACTGACTAAACTTACTTACCTTAAATACTCACACAACTACACTTAGATCAACTTGGTAACGAGGTTTGTTTAGAAGGATCTTCCAACCTCACAAAGTCTGTTGCAACTGAGTAAACTTACTTACCTTAAATATTCACACAAATACACTTAGATCAACTTGGTAACGAGGTTTGTTTAGAAGGATCTTCCAACCTCACAAAGTCTGTTGCAACTGAGTAAACTTACTTACCTTAAATACTCACACAACTACACTTAGATCAACTTGGTAACGAGGTTTGTTTAGAAGGATCTTCCAACCTCACAAAGTCTGTTGCAACTGAGTAAACTTACTTACCTTAAATACTCACACAAATACACTTAGATCAACTTGGTAACGAGGTTTGTTTAGAAGGATCTTCCAACCTCACAAAGTCTGTTGCAACTGAGTAAACTTACTTACCTTAAATACTCACACAACTACACTTAGATCAACTTGGTAACGAGGTTTGTTTAGAAGGATCTTCCAACCTCACAAAGTCTGTTGCAACTGAGTAAACTTACTTACCTTAAATACTCACACAAATACACTTAGATCAACTTGGTAACGAGGTTTGTTTAGAAGGATCTTCCAACCTCACAAAGTCTGTTGCAACTGAGTAAACTTACTTACCTTAACTACTCACACAACTACACTTAGTGTAGGCTAATAGTCATGGGCATTGCATGCAATAATGAGTTTTATGTTTAATTATAAAGTTTCTAAACAAGTAAAAAAATGCAATGTAAATTATTTTACATACAAAACCACATATTTTAATTTTTAAAGTTGTTAACTAGTTTCGCTGGGGTTACATGTAAAATTTGAAGTCTAAAACATATTATAGGCTGTGTACATCACACGCTAAAATGTTATGTGATTTTGCTCTGTTTTATTGCAAATTTATTTAAGCATTTATTCTTTCGCTTTCAATGTGGCACACTGCAATGTAAATATGGTCGATTAAACTCAGCCATTTAGTAGGACATGCATCACCATTGAATCGCTTATGCATATTCTTGGATATTGCTTTTATAGAAATTAAGCTTCATACAAAACTTATGTTGTGTAGCTCTGTTCATTCTTGAGATCACATGTGAACCGTCAAAACAGACTAAAAATAAGACTAGCTACATGATTCCTCTTAAACAGTATTCATCTTAAAGTGTAATTTATATCATTTTTAATAAGCATGCAAACAAATTTTATACAACATCCATTATATATGCATAAATTGTACGCATATATTATTATCACCATCACTATCTCCAACCGATAGCCTAAGGGTGTTTGTGCAAATTGCACACCATCAGAGCTCTAACACATGCCACAAGTGGTTTAACACTTCCATTAAATAAAAACAAAGTAGCCTACATTGATCATGGTAAAAATCTTTTGTAACCTACAGTTAACAATGTCATGTTAAGTATAGTATATTTTAAAAAATAACCGGATCTAAAAATTAGGCGTGGTAGAGGATATAACGCTTCTATGCAATCAACTAAGAGTTTATTCAACTTTAATTCCTGCTCAGAGAAACGACTATCATTCCAAAAGTTACAGAGTTGTAGTCAATGGATTGGAAATGTGATGGATTGTACATTCCCTGCAATAATCGAACTTGGGTAGCCAGCACTTCACTGAATACAGCTTTAGTTTTAGTTATACAGATTTTGGTTACACTGTATTGTGTATGACACTTCATATTGGTATTAATTTAGAGTAAAAGGAGCCAATCAATATTACAAAAAGAATATCATGTTTTTGTACGGTGATTTGAGGTATTAAAATTAGATGTTTTTTTTAATGTTTTATACATTTGTCTATAAATGATCTCCTCCTAGAGCTTTAACATTGTTACGTTGTCTTTAGAAACAATAATAATAATAATTTAATCAAAGCCTTTTTGGCTAAAATTTTGTCAAACTTTCGAAAACCACGTTCTATTTAAATTTGTCATGTATAGTGAAACTATAATACCTAAGTAAAATGTTTCACACCAACTACAATATTTTCTTTTTTTTTCTTTTACGATTAATATTTACATAAGCAAATGACATTTATCTTGCACTCCAACAATTAAGTCTCTTGTAGGTTATTTTGACAGATATATTACTGTATTTAGACAACTTGTAATATAATCTCAATTGATTTTCGCACAGATCGTGTTTCGAAATTAAAACAGTTTTTAAAAATCATAATGAAAAATAATATATCTGAATTTGTTTTAAAAATTTAAAAGTTTTCGTTTTTTTAAAGTGTGACATTTGTAATTGATTAATTTTATGACGCAATTGATTCCTTAAACCATTTATGAGTAAAAATACTATTATTTAAAGTGTAAATACAATTCAAGGCTACTTACTTGGATTAATTTTTATGTTTTTTTGTGCGGAAAAGTTACTTCCCCATTTTTAAAGATAAATTGAAATAATACATTTTTAAGCTTTAAAACTGTTAATTATATATCGTAATATATTTTTATTTCTTAACCGATTTAAATATTTATAGCTGTGTAAGTTTATTTGTATAATATTCTATAATATTAAAGCAATAGTACACTTTTTATGGATCATCAAAAGAAAAGCAATGTCAGAATTTTCTGTTAACTGTAACAGTCCGAGTAAAACACGGCCAATGTCTGCAGTATTGGAACACTTCCTGGACTCTGGTGCAATGTTGACCGCTTCCTGCCAGACATCCTGGCACCGAAGTAAGTATACAGTAGACGATGTCGTTTGCAAGGTTTAAAACTACATTGAGTAAACTATTATACATTGTATTTAGTGTTCAAAAGTATGTGTCTGCAAAACTAATGTTTCCTGCATTATAAATTTATACAGTAAATAACAATTATCTCAAGTTACTTTTTAAGAAATTTTTGTTTATTTTCTCAAATAAGTAAGAAATTAGTGCTACACAGTCGGACTTGCTGCACTAAATGGGAAGTGAAATTGAGCTAAGTTCAAAATTCACCCTGAATCAACCTAATCCGCATTAGTTATGTTATGAGTGGAATACTCGGTTGCTCTGCCGCACTTTAGGATCGTGTCTAAAACATCATAGTTCACTTCATTGGGCATCTGAAGAGACAATAAGAACACCTCCTCAAGGGGTTTGGTTTGAACTTTTTCGTTGCCGAATTATTTTTAGATTCTAGATTAAAATCTGTGACACCGTCAGATTTCAGACACTGCACTAAGCGGAAGGTGAACAGGAGCAAAATTTAAGATTAATAATAAATAATATTGTAGCATTAGCGAAAAGAAACAATGAATATCAAATATATGGCGTCACATAGGATATAACTACTCGTATTATTAATATACCATATAGTATATAATAATAGCTCAAACATGACGCTAAGTCGACTTTCCTCGTAATAAAGTACATACGCAAACAATAATAAACACAGGTTGTATCAATGTTCTTCAAAACCATAAAAAAGTCATCCCAGTGTTCTGTTATGGCGTGAGCTGAGCGAAACTAATGTTTAAAAAAACAGTGTGTAGTATGGTTTAAAGAAAATCAATTTAAACCTTTTAACACTAACAAGTTTTCTAATCAAAAGATCGTTGCAAGGACCTTTATATAACACAGGTGTTAAATTGTGTTGGCACAGGATCCCCAGCAACATTCCGGTTTAGTTTACTGTTTTAATTCCTAAGCACCGACCCCAGTGTCCCGGTACCACAAATGTGTTTAAGTTTATTAGGTTTTAGAATATAGTTACATTTATTTTAACTATGTTAATCTCAAAATTAAAAAATTTTTATTTCGTAACTTTTCAAACATTTAGTAACATTGGATATTACAACAGTAAAAACACTCAATTTAGAGTCTAATGAACCGGAAAGTTTTTTTAATCTCTTTTCAAGCCTTAGCTCTCGGCTAGGCTGGCTTAAACTGGATCACTTTGGCTGTTATTCCTGTCTGATGGGACTTCCTCGGGATTGGAATCCGTGATCTCATAATTAGAGAGCTGTGACTATATCCACTAGTCTACGGAGGAGTACATCGGAAAGATAAAATCTGTAACTAAATATATATATATATATATATATATATATACATATACAGAGCGACTTTGTGGAAAGCGTTTATAATCCAAAAGCTCTACCTTCAATCAAATCACAGAGAACCATCATCCCGGCCATAAATTATTTATGGAATATTTTTGCTAAGCTCTATAGCTCTTTCAGGCTAACAGTAATGTTATGTAAAATATCTTTGGTAATGAGGTTGTATCACTATGTCTCGTTCTGCCTGGTCGAAACTACGAACGAACATACTTTGATTATTTATTGGGTAAAATTTAAAACAAATCTTTACGGGAGTAACAGTGGCGATATTTAAATACCTACATAAACAAATTATAGACAGATAGCATATTGTTCGATATATTTTGGCTGAGCATAAGCAAAGCCTGTGCAAACGAAGGGCTATGAAAGTTTAATTTCTGTCAGTTTATTTGTCTGTGTGTGTATCCACGCTATATTTGAAAAGTAAAATGTTTAAAGGGCTTCAATTTGTGAATGAAGCTTCATTTCTATATGTGCAACACACACCAAATACTTTAACTTCTTAAAGATAACTATAATACTAACTGGAGAAAATCAGAATAAATAGCTACGTAAAAATATCGAGTAAAAATTATATTGAATTTCAATATGTATTATAAGCGACATATTTAGCCTAATTAAATGAGGTTTAGATGTTTTACATTTAGTTTTTCCTTACGCACGAATTGGTTTAATTTTATACCAGTTAGCAGAAATAACCCAATTTACACTCATGTTATCCGATTTAAAGATAACTATACTATAGCAAGGAATTTTAAAATGGTACGAATTTTGGGATGTAAAGGATTTGGCTGAGCTTTAGTGGTTATATTATAAGGGCCTCATAAGTAACCAAGAGTTAAAGATAACATATCACAATAAATCAATTTTTATAATAATAAAAATATGTGTAGAATTTCTCTAGGGTTTGACCGATGAAGCTGTAAGTTTTAAAATTTCAAAGGCGTGTGAAATTGTACCGATGACTCTACATACATTATTTGTATGTACATAATGTATTATAAACATTTAGAAATGAAAGTAACGGAGGATAAAGAATGCGAATGAATTCGATAAACTGAAGACGAGAGCAGTCTATTGGAAACACATAAATCATCAGGAGTTTTGCGTGTTATCAGAGCCGTATCAGATGGCAGAGAAGTAGATTTGTGAATACTCTTTCACACCAGTACCTTGTTTGAAGTTCTGTACGTTGTATTTATTTGTTGAGCGTTAGCGAGCCTAATAATTGGGGTATTGGACAAATTTTGGTTATCTTTGTCTATCTATTTGTGTGTAAATCAGGTTGCACATTATCTCGAAAACGAACCGATATATTGAATTTCTATATTGAACATATCGAGTTCTATTATGATACGTTTCACGCGAGGTGTTTTTACTAAATGTACGTAAAACATTCTTAAATCGGTATTATAATAACCTTGATGTGTCTCTTATATAAGTTTTAATACATTACTATTGTAGGCTAATTTTTTGTTTATTTTACTTGCTAATGTTTTATTTTAACTTTAAATTTATTTATTACATTTTGCATTACATCATTTTTTAAATTTAATTTTATTCCATTCTAATAACTTGAAAAATGGAGTTTCCAACAAAATAGAGGGACAATAATATCCATAATTAGTCATATCGATTAATAAAATGTAATGATTGACATTGCATAAAATTATATTGTGAGGTAGATTCATAATTTTAAGGAATTCCAGCTTTCTTCTTCGTTGAAGTATCAAACATTGCAGCATAAAGTTTGATGTGACGAGCGGGTGTGGGTTACATAATGATGGGCGTGTAACACACATCCTTACTCTATTTCAGATCTACTTAGTAACGAGATTTGTTTTCAGATTTAACTACATCTATCGCTCAAGATTAGGCCAACTTTCCTTACGTAATAACACGACTACACGTAGTGGTCTAAAAGTTGTAGCATATACTTAATAATGAGTTTCATGTTTCATATATGACACATATGAAAACGACGATGTGTAGGATTACATTACACACAAGCATCATATTATTGTAAATTTACGTGCTATAAACTGTTATTTTTAAATTTTTGTTGCTTTTCTGTTATTACAAGATTTGTGAATACGTTACAAAGTTTGTTACTTATTGTTTGTTCGTTTTTTACCAATGTTAAATCTTAAGGGATAATATGAAAACCTGTTTTCCTGCTAAACTTTATTGCAATAATTTTTAATTATTATTCCGATATCTGTTTTTTTGTTTTCTTTTTTATATTTCAATCTTCTTAGAACATTTCATTCACGTGTATGTAATATGCTTCGTATTAAAGTGTATTCTAACTTCAATTATTTACACGCTAAACAATGTATTATTCAAATTTTGTGTTTTATATTGTTTTTAACGTATAGAATAAAATATTCCATTTCAAACGTTAATTTGTTTACATGAGGGATTATACGAGGTTCTTCCAAATTCTCTTGTTCAATTCATTACATTAAAAAACTTTTTCATGTATTCATTACAAGAATAAATTATAATTTTAAAAACACCCGTAAAAACCTCCTTTTAATTGTCTTTATTTTAAAATTTGTTTATAAAAAAACCCCTTTTAAATATTTCAACTGTATCGAAAATTACATAATAGGCTTCTCCTCATTCACATACTTACAATACAATAATACATTAAACATTGGTTTTCTGGAAATGTATTTTTATCTTATTTTTAAGCATGAAAACAATGTTTACTCAATCTTTGTTAGATATACATAAATTGTACGCCTATTACTATCACCATCACTATCTCCGACCGATATCCTGAGGTGTTTTGTGCAAATTGCACAGCACGAAAACAAGCACAAAGTGGTTTAACACTTACAGAAAATAAAACAAAATAAATCGATTGTCGTAAAAGAGTATGTAAAGTATATTTATACATTGATCTCTGAATTTGTTTCTTGTGTTTTGTAACAGTGGTAACTTTCCAAAACAACATTTTAATTTCCAATTTTTTTTTAAAAATTTTTTATAAAAACCACACTCCACAATTTCCTATCACACTTCACATAGTAAAAAGTAAGACTAGCTACATGATCCCTCTTAAACAGTATTCATCTTAAAGTGTATTTTATATCATTTTTAATAAGCATGCAAACAAATTTTACTCAACCTCCATTAGATATACAGAAATTTTACGTATATATTATTATCACCATCACTATCTCCAACCGATATCGTAAGGGTGCTTGTGCAAATTGCACACCATCAGAGCTCTAAAACAACCCACAAGTGGTTTAAACACTCCCATTAAATAAAACAAAGTACATTGATCATGGTAAAAACCTTTGTAACCTACAGTATACGATGTCATGGTGAGTATAGTTAAAATTTAAAATAACCTGTTCTAAAATATAGGCGTGGTAGAGGATGTAACTCTTCTATGCAATCAACTAAGAGTTTATTCAACTTTAATTCCTGCTCAGAGAAACGACTAACATTCCAAAAGTTACAGAGTTGTAGTCAATGGATTGGAAATGTGATGGATTGTACATTCCCTGTGGTAATCGAACTTGGGCAGCCAGCACTTCACTGAATACAGCTTTAGTTTTAGTTTGTGACGATTTGGATGGATTTCTTGGAAGCAACGTGTCACCGCGCAGGACTAGGCTTGTACCCGCCTGCACGATGAAGACCGTGGAGCGACCATAATCCTAATTACACTATATTCTCCTGCCAGCTTTGATAAGAATTTTAAGTTATAATTTAAGCACAAAACAGTAAAAGTAAATCGTAAAACAATTTAATAACCGCCAAAGATAATCTACACTTACCGACACCAAATTACACATACCGAACACGCCGACCTCCCATCACGACCAAAACCCGTCTCAACATACTAACAATTTATAATTTACAATGACCCCCCTATAATTTTCCGGCAACACCTAACCCCCCCCCTGATTATTAAATCAATCCATAGTGTGACACAAAATTCTTAAAATAAATAATAAAACTAAGACTTGCGACAGGTAATATCTCCGCCACCGCCACTCGCCGATCAGACGTCCTCACTGGTCCCTGACTCAATCTAGACTCCTCGTTATCAGACCACCGGTCCTCCATCCCGCACGCGGCTTATCAGTAAGACCGGTTCTAATCGTTGATTCGGCGGTCTGGTAAATGTGGTGGGCAATCACCACAATCTCCCCCCCTAAAGGAAAAAAAAATGGAGAGGAAGTGGGAAGGAAGGAAACATATAGTTAATATAAAATTTCAATTTGGAATATCCAACAATTTTGGGTGCTCTCCACCAAATCGAAGAGCGGGTGACGACAGGAGGACCAATTACATATTGATAATAATGATGGAAACAAAAATTCCAACTGTTGGTCTACTCTTGTACTAGTCACCCTTCAAGTAATGACCGAATAGGCGATCGCACCTACCGTTAATATTTTGTATATATTCTAAAAACAACGGGAAAATGTCACACACCACACTACCCCCCGAACAGGAAAAGAGTTCGATACAAATCAGAAAGTTGTTATGTGATGTGTAGTGTATGTGAGGGATTAGGATTGAATTCTGGTCAATCCTGAAAATAAAATTGCATGTGGATTCCGTGCGGAGAGAGTGGTTTACGCGCCTGGTTTTTGGCGACCTTATAGGTTGTCTTTGTTCTGCTTGCAGTCGATGTGCGTATACAGTCCTGTGGGTTTTAGCGATACTTCTAGTGAAGATAGTGTCTTCTTCCAGAGACGAGAGTTTTTTGAGGTAATGTGTTTTGGTGCTTACACTGTGGGTACGTCTCTTCTTTAGATGTTGCCATTCTTGATCCGATGACTTTCATTTGCAATTGCAGTGACAACACTGTTTCTTCTTCACATGGTATGTATAGCTTTCAGTTATCCAATGGCCATTGTCAGGGTGGAGAATTTGGTAAGGATTAATTTATGTGGAAAGTGCTCGGAATACACATGCGCGTATTTACAAATATTCACATATTCTTAAATTAGGAATTAATTGGAATATGATAGGATTTTGACGTGTCGTGTGGCGAAGTATTGTAGTATTTTTAGTAATGAGGTAGTATATTTTAAATTAGTGTGTGACATTGCCCATGTTCCCGCAAAGCTAAGGTGCGTAATATACGGCGAAAAATTTTGGGGATGGTCGTCCGGCTGGATCATAACTTGCCTTATGCGATATCCAAAAATAGCTCGTTATATAAAAAAAAAATAGATCCACTTTACGATTAAAGGTCGGATACACGAATATATAAATAAGCACTACAAATAACAAAGGTATCCCTAACAAGGGAAAACATACATTAAGGTATACATAGTGAAATGACAAGGAAAGGTATTTTTAAATATTTCCCATTTACAATCAACACCTAACTCATATATTCGCTTGCACAAAATTCACGTAGAATGTAGACGGTGTTATGTATATATATTCTAGCAATAAATAACATTTAATTATTTAGAAAACATAGATATTGCAACTTAATGTTCGTTTGATCACATTAAATTTGCAAAATTCACACACAACACACATACGAGCAGCATACGAGTGCTACGAGTAATAACGATTATTGTATTTCATACGATTAATGCGTTTATCATGTTTATATTCGTAAACTCGTCTGAATAGTTTAAGGACAGGATAAACCTATCCGTTCAACATAACTAAATCAAATCCTAAACACCAACATTATATTACAACATAAATTACACAAAATAGCAACAAAAGTATTTTTAGTTTTTGTACAAATATGACTCCTACAGATTTTCCCTACATTTTGGTAAGACGTTAGTTGTTAGTAAAAGTAAAGGATAGAATAGAGATGTGTAGATTTTCTTCTTGTCTGATTGTGTATATCTATGGAGAAGAAAAAATTAATTTGACCATGTGATCAACATGTTCAAAAGAATCTATGCATTTCCTGGTTGATAAGCAATCCGGTAAAAGGATGCGCACTAAAAATATAATAAAAAAAAATGCATCTTTACCATAGATTATTTTACCCAAAAAAGCTACGTAAAATTGCAATATAGAAAGAATTTATGAAAAAAAATTACAATATACAAAGAACCCACCAACCGAGGAAACTCAGACTTCATCTCCATAGTGTGTTCAAAGTGTATATTTAGATACTGCCACCAACGATCAACCACAGACCACTGTAGGGAAGCCCTCATAGAAAAACTGCCCTCAGACTCAGCAGCCGTGCAAGCAGCCGCTAACAGAGGACCGAAAAGTGTAATAATGTGTAAGAAGAATGTTAGAGTGTGAAAAGAAGAGGAAAAGAAACATTGAACTAATATCACCTAGGGAGAATTGTGTAGGAATATGGTCGCTTACCACGGACTTAATATTTAGGCATGAAAAACTTCTTTAATTGAGATATATGAGCCTTTCTTATAAACTTCCCATTTGTAGGATTGACGAGTCTAGCTGTGACAGGTGATGTAAAGCATTCCACCACACAAGGTTTGGACCACAGGGGGAGCAGTTTACTGTTGATGTTCTCAAGCAGCTTTTACTAATTGGATTATTTCGAAACATAACCCAGTCACCCTGTGAGATGTGGGTAGTTGTCCTACCAGCGTTGTATAAGCGTTCCCTAATTGACCTACGCTTTTTTTAAGTTTGAGAGTGCATTGTCCCAACGCTGTTGCATTGTTTGTAGCGGTTCTTGCGCCAGTAATGAATCGAGATTCCATGCCAATTCGAGTGGATGCTGTATTTCCCGGCCTAGAAAATACGCTAGCTGGAGTTGCTTTTAGTGCTTTCATGTGATGCTGAGTTAAAAGCTACCTGCAGCCAGTGAATGTTCTCATCCCAAGTCTTGTGGTTATGTCCGTGAAAAATTCGTAGTGCCACCTTAAGATTTTTATTAACCCGCTCCAGCATGACTAGGATTCGGGTAGTAAAGCAGAAGTGTAAATATGTTGGATACCGTAAGTCATACACATGTCTGCCATAATGTCTAGATTTAAACTGGGATACGTTATCTGAAAACTAAAAATTTTGGGAACCCAAAAAGAGAGAAAACGTTTTTTAGACAAAATATTCCACTGTAGTTTTTTTTTGGGCTGTAGCATTTCTAGCTGGTAAACAGAATAACAAACTTGGGAGAACGCATCAACTACCGTCAACAGATATTGGTTGCCTTTGTTTGATCTAGGAAGTTTACCAATGTGATCTATTAATATCTTTTCAAAAGGTCTTGTAACTACTTCCGATGCAAGTTTACCCACTCTAGAGTTTTGAGCCTGCCTTGGAACGTTGACAAATTTGACATGATCTTACTCGGTCTGCTATTATTGTATCAAGTTTTTGGGCCCAAAATATTTTAAGAATACGTTTAGTTTTTTTTGTGTCTTTTTAATGCCCAAGTGAGCTGCAGTTGGGGACTCATGATAATATTTAATAACCATTATCGATGAGTTTGTAAGGTAATACCACTCTAGGTGTATGTCTGTCCGATATTTTGTACATCAACACTCCCTGAACTAAGTTGATAGTTAGTGGGGACCTATTACTCGACTTTATAATCTTTAAGAAGATCAGGGTCTTCACGTTGATGAGTTACCAATATCTTTAAACATTTCTGGGAATCCTGCCAAGAGTGCCACTTGTGGTAAGGTGGATGGCTTTTCCGATGAATTATTTGCGTGCACTTCAAGTTGGTTCACTGTTTTCGAACAGGCGCGATAAACAATCAGCAACTACATTATCCGATCCTTTGATATGTTGTACTTGAAATTTAAACGAATTTATAAATGTAAATCCAGCGAGAAATTTTTCCAACTTGACGTGGGTGGTTTAAAAGCCAGGATAATGCCGAGCAATCCGTCTGCAAAAGGAATTCCCTATGTTCAAGAATACTGTTGGAATTTGGAAAAGGCAAAGACAACAGCCCAGGCATTCAAGTTGAAGAGTGTCATAATTTTGCTCATGCTTGTTTAGTGGTCGCGAAGCAAATGCCACTGGCATCAAGTTGCCATTATATTCTTGGCTGAGTGAAGCACCTAAGGCGGAGGTTGATGCATCGGTTTGTAAAAACAAAAGATCGATTAAAATCCGGCATTTTCAAAACTGCATTTGAATGTCAAGGCTGTTTTTTAAAGTTTCGAATGCGGATTGTTGTTCAAGCCCCCAGGTAAATTTTACGCCTTTCTTCTTTAGACTATTAAGTGGTTGCGCTATTTTTGCAAATGATTTAATGAATTTAGAATAAAAGGCTGTCCATACCCAAGAATCTATTTAGCTGTTTCAAGTTCTTAGGAGCGGGGAACTCAACTATTGGCTTGCACCTATCCGTGTGAATCGTCACGGTATGATTGGCAAATGTGTGACCTAAAAATTGGATGTGATTTGCTGCCAGGGTCATTTTATCTGGATTGATGGTTAATCCTGCCTGCTTTAGCCGATTTATGACTTCTCGGAGATGGCACAAGTGCTGATCAAAAGTACCGTTTGTGTATATGCACAAATCATCGAAAAAATTGAACACATATTTTGTATTATATATCTCCAAAAATTTGATCCAATTAAACGTGTTAGGACTTGAGAGCCGGTTGCAAGACCGAAAGGCAGAAAATTGATACTCCAAATTGCCCGAAAGGTAGAACAAAAGCTGTATATTTCTTTGAGTTCTCTTGTAAAGGGACCTGTAAATATGCCTGATTTAAATCCACCAAACTAAAGAAAGTAGCTTGCCCTATAATGCTGAATCAAAGCAGATTCTTATAGTTGGCATGGGATTTTGCCTCAAGATCTACCATAATACTGAGTTAAGCTGTCTAGAGTGTGATTAATTACCATGCCGCGTTTTGTTCCGCACTTTTTTTTGGTACAATAAAATGCTGGCGAACGCATAGGGACGACATTGATGGTCTAAATCACTCCGTTGGCCAATAAATGATACCAAAAAAACCAAAGAAACAATAATGTTCCTTGCCATTGTGCCTCCATTTTAGGTGGAAGCAAACTGATAGGGGCCTCATTTCTAACGATTGTATCAGAATTTAATTTGATTTGATATTCGACCAAATTTGTACGGCCTAATTTAGTAGTAATTGTTTTCTGGAAATTCATTTACTAGTCTTAACAGTTGGTCTGCTTGATCAGATGAGAGGTTTTCCCCTAACTTAATTGGACATATTGTTGCTACTTGGTAATTCAGCTGATTGACGCGAGATACATGAACCGAAGGAGTGCCATATGGAAAAGTTAATGTTTTATTTGCCATATTAATGATCACTCTAGTTTTAGTTAGAAAGTCACAGCCCAGAATAATTGGCCATTGGTAATTCTGAGGCGATCCAAGAAAAGGAAAATCCCCAAGACAAGTTTGAAATTTTGAAGTGTAAATATAAACCATTAAATTAAATATTATATTTTGTCCCGAGGCTGAAATGGCTGACTCATGTACTGGTTTTGAAACAGATTTTATCACCCTTGGTATATTCTTTAAAATTCTGAAAAACAGGCATTCGATATAATGGAGAATGAAGAACCCGAATCTCACCAAAGAATTAATGATTAACTTGCGAAAAGTCAAAGGAACTGCCACAAAACTGAACTCCCGGGAAAGAAGGAGCTTGAGCCGACTTGGTGAAAGGTGTCTCCTTCACTGCTGCTGGCTTGATTTTATCAAAAAACGGGCGGTTTTTAAAGTTAGAAGAGGGGATTCTCCGCCCATTAGAACCCTCTTTTGTACACAAAAAAAAAAAAGACAAAAGTTTAAGAAAACCCACGTTGAGATTGATTTCTGGAGAAATTGATTATATAGTTGATTCCTATTGTTTGTATTCATATTTTGAAAAGTGAAGGTCTATGTTGAGTAAATTGTCCCGATTGACTGCGGCGGTTATGAAAACTATTTTGCTGATCTTGTATGGGATATCGATTATAAGTTACATTGCCTCTCCCTATTTGTCTATAAGATTGGTTTAAGTTGACGTCCACCATGGACCTGTGGTCCAGTTTGTTGATAATACTCTGGTGAATTTAAATCTTGTGTGAACCGGTTTTCCGTATTTTGAATTACTTGTAATCGGGGGGCTAAAGCTCAACAATTCAGAAATGGTGGCTGGAGCCGGAAAAAACCCGCTAATCGAGCTCTGGTTTGAGGGTTAATTCCTGTAATGACAATTTCAAGCATCTCCTGGGGGTGAAATAGCCGGTATAAGCAATTCTGCTAACGGTCTGGATATCATTGATAAAAACTAACCCAGTGTTTCATTTGGGGGGTTGGTTTCTGGGTTCTATATATAGAGTTCGAACGACCGTGGCCGTGTTGACGAGCTCTAGTAGGCAGAAAAGTATCGAGTACGGTGGTAATTAGACTTTCCGGATTCTGTTTTGATGAAATAGCTTGTAGCCAGATATTTCTTAATTGACCTGTAGTTTTTAGGTAAAATTGCTAATATGACGCTGTCTGGATTAGCTAAATTTAGCATCAAAATTTCCCTAAATTTTAATAACAAAATCGAGGAGCTTTCTAATAACTATTCCATCAAGCGAATGGTTAAAGCTGTAATTAAATCAGTTTAACACAGAGGGCAACATTGCGCGTGATGTCGAGGGTGACGGTGAAGTCCCCTGCATCTGCGACAAGGCTGACGCAATTTGGTTTCCCACAGCGGTCTGCCGTTGTATGGACTATTTTGCATCCAATCGGTTACGGGACTCTGAATGTCTGTGGTTGTATGGCTAGTAGACGACTCTGTTGGATTAAGAACCAGTTGCTTGACAGTTGGCTCCACTGATACGCTCTTTTAGTAGAACACGATTGTTCTCTAATTTAGGTGCTGGAGTTATTCCCCAACATAAGCACTGTTCTTTGGCCTGAGATGCATTTAGTAGATTTACCCAAGCCAGTCCTTTAGGGCGTTTTTTCCCATTCATACGGTGGATCAGTGACACTAACGTCTTCTTTGAGGATATCTTCGCACTCTAACATCTTATTTATGCTTGACTCAATATAAATAAATTATATCAATTACTAAATTATATCCAATACTAATATCACAATACTATTTATTATGTAAAGATGGGAGGGGTATTCAGTACCATTGTAACCATAAGGGGGTTTTACCAATTAATATTGTTTGTATGTTTCACTTTTACTATATATTTGTTATTAATTAATTACTGCAATAATTGAGTGCTTCATTTGATAGTTTCAATTTTATTATAGTGGCCAATTATTTTAAGCGTAATATTCAATTGGATAGATAAAAAATTATTATATTTAGTAATTATTATTACTTAAGGCTTATATATGCATCATATTTTACCTTATAGACACCCTTTTATTACTTACTGGCATTAAAGTATTTTTTTTTTTTACAAAAAAAAAATAATAACAGTCTGTATATTAAACCTATGAAACATTTAATTCAGTTTTAAAATAACAAGTCTATATTCTATTTTGGCTGGTTTTAATAACTGGTTTCAAGAGTTTTTTTTGTTTAATATATCTTTCAATAACATTGTCAAAAGTAGAAACCCTTTCATTGTTAAAATGTACGCTGGTCTAGTCTGTCCGAATGTGGGTAAAATTTATGGAATAACTTTCGATTATAAATGACAGTAGGCAGTAGGAACAATAATGTTGTTTACCGACTTCAATGAAGATAAAAACTGGTTGAAAAGGCATTTAATTTATTAACTGTGTGATTGCACCGTTGAATACGAGGATAAACCGGAAATGCTGAGAGATTAGAATGTGTAAATTTGGGACATAGCCGTCGAATGCAATTTTCAATAGAGCTACAAATTGTTGCTTTAAAATGTCAACAGGCGTGGCGTTCAGAATATCATTTTGTGCCGATCAGCAGGAATAGAGGGTAATCAGAATTTAAAAAAGGTCGCTGTGATTTGATTTTATCCTTTAAATCACATACTTTAAGTCCGGAAAAACCAAAATTTGTCTCAACCTTTAATTGTGAACACTTTTGAACTTACTTAAATAGAAAAAATAACGTCGGGCTAGTGAGTCACCCATTAATTGAATTACGTGAGAATTATTCATTTAATTTATGTAAGAGCGAGGCGTAGGGCTTTTCTAAAAATAGGAGGCAAGAAATAATTAAATTGCATGAGTTTATAACCGAGTCTAAAATATATTTATTTTAGCTAAAGACAAATCTCTATAACGGGTGCGAATAAGCCATTGTTTTAAACAAAACCATTCATTACCAACAGTATGCATATATATAAGAGATATTTCAAACACGCAAATAAACAGGAAAATCTATAATGTTTAATTTTTAATTTTCATTAACTGTTGTATCATAACTTTACTCGACTTATCGTATAAGTTAATTACTTTTTTTTTAACCCAGTGAAAAAATATCCAAAGTTTCAATATCTACAGATTACAATAAATAAGAACAATAATTATTTAAGTATGTACTAATTAACATGTAACCATTTTAAATTCAATAATTCAATTGATTTCAATACTTTAAAATAACTCTCAAACATAACTTCCACTTTCTCAAGTGTTTTCTTGTCCGAGATTTTTCTCACGATAATATGAAAGACCAAAGTTTGAAATGAGTGTACTAAATAAATTAAGTAAACTCAAAGCATGTTGAAAAATCCCAGCAGAAGGCAAACAATAGGGCCTACTTCCGGTACTGATAATTAAGCGATAAGATTACATTTTATTTCCAGCAACTATTACTACCGCACCATCAGTTAACTTACCTTTTTAAATCTTGGTTAAGAGGATATAACTAATGTAAGCTTTATTGCTATTATAGAGAGAAGTAATATAATAACTTGTACTTACTAATATTGTTAGCATGTTGTAGTCTCTGAAAATAACATACTAAATTGCAGACATTTATGAAACATAGGGATAAACGGACAAAAATATATGGTATTTTACCAGTCCTAATATAACTTTACCCCATCTTTAACTGACTACACACCATCCTGGAACCAAAAATATAATATGAACTGATTTTTGCTAGTGGTTTTAAAATTATATCGAATGAATAAAAGTTTATAATTGTTGATCAATATTAATCTAAAAATAAAGTTTTATTGGCCATAATAATAGATACGATTAAATATAACTTCAATGAGAGCTATTAATTTTGAATGTTTTCAATCAACAGAATAGTATGAAAATACAATATTGTGGCTTGATATTGCCGTTAAAACATACCTCCCAATTTATATCTGAAATTACTCCTGTAAATGGTATTAACTGTTATAATCATTAAAGATCGATTTTGTAAACACGGAAACTCTAAAAATAATCTAGTATGGTTTGAATTAAAGAGACCTTATTGACTGCTAATGTAATAAACGTATTCATCAATCGTATAAATTAATAAATAGTAATAAATGTATCACTAATTAATTAGTAAAAACTAGAAAACCAGCCATCTAGTATCCAATATCTAATCATAATAAGATGATGATTACTGTTGTAATAAGATTAAATTATATAAAATGTAGTGTTTTTCAAAGCTTGCTTGAATAAAACACACCGTGTAGTGGATATGGGAAAGAAATAAATTTGTGAAAGTGAGCATTTACTGGTTTGAAGGTATCCTGACATTTACTTATTTTTTTACATTTTATGTAATTTTATGCATTTTTTTTGGTATTTTTATAGGTTTATTTTGGATACTTGAAATAAATTTAGCTCAATCCAGTTGTATTCGTTTATATAGATCTGTGCAAACTTTCACAACAATCGCAACTCTGTATTCTTATAGACTAGCAGTACTGTCTGTATATGTACTTATTCAAGCATAGCTGTTGGAATGAATTGAAATTTTATTTTAATTTGAAAATATGCCATTTGAACAATTGTTTTACATTAATTACATGTCTGACTATTAACCAAATATAGAAGTATAGAAGTATTACCAAATATAAAACGAAATTAAGTGTTGATATTTAATATTTCATATGTTTGCAAAATAAAAGTTTATTAGTGTACCAATGTAAACAAAAATAAATTTTGGAATGTAATTACTTTTTGTTATGATGCCAATTCCCCATTTTTATTAGTTATATACTCGTATATATGTCTATGTAAAATATGGCCGAAAACTTTCCAAAATAAATCATTCATAATTAATATGTTTGTAATGCAAAAATGAAAGGTTTTCTAATATTAATTTCAACAAAATAATTTTTGAAATGTATAAGCCAATTCTCCATTGTCGGCGTGGTGTCGGCAGCATTGGAAACTAATTATATCGATTATTGTATTATAATCAAAGTAATGAAATAACATAAAGATCGTAAGTATGGCTAAATAATTTAATTGCTGGCAGGAGAGATAATTGTTAAAACACTAACAACACGGCAATTTAAAAGGCAAACTAATTAAAGCTTCGCGATAATAATAATCTGTTGATAATAAAATATTCTTTAAAATAAATAGATTGATATTACCTTGTTTAGTAATAAGTGTAGAACATATTCAATTTAGAAAAAGTTATATAATGTCGAATGATTTGTTTTAGGTTCTATTAAAAAAAATTTATTTAAGATTTGGAAAATGAAGTATTAAGAATTTAGTTAACCAAGGATTTTGAAAACAGATGTAAAATAATTTGATTCAAATAAAATTTATAGTTTTCGCTCTGCTACCAATTGTGACGATTAGGATGGATTTCTTGGAAGCAACGTGTCACCGTGCAGGACTAGGCTTGTACCCGCCTGCACGATGAAGACCGTGGAGCGACCATAATCCTAATTACACTATATTCTCCTGCCAGCTTTGATAAGAATTTTAAGTTATAATTTAAGCACAAAACAGTAAAAGTAAATCGTAAAACAATTTAATAACGCCAAAGATAATTTACACTTACCGGACACCAATTTACACATACCGACACGCCCGACCTCCCATCACGACCAAACCCGTCCCAACATACTAACAATTTATAATTTATAATGACCCCCCTATAATTTTCCGGCGAACAGTGGAAGCGTGCTGGGCCCATAACCCAGAGGTCCGTGGATCGTAACCACGCTCTGCTACCAATTGTGACGATTTGGATGGATTTCTTGGAGAAGCAACGTGTCACGCGCAGGCAGCAACTATGCTTGTACCCGCCTGCACGATGAAGACCGTGGAGCGACCATTCCTAATTACACTATATTCTCCTGCCAGCTTTGATAAGAATTTTAAGTTTATAATTTAAGCACAAAACAGTAAAAGTAAATCGTAAAACAATTTAATAACCGCCAAAGATAATCTACACTTACCGACACCAAATTACACATACCGACACGCCGACCTCCCATCAACGACCAAACCCGTCTCAACATACTAACAATTTACATAATTTACAATGACCCCCCCTATAATTTTCCGGCACCTAACCCCCCCCCTGATTATTAAATCAATCCATAGTGTGACACAAAATTCTTAAAATAAATAATAAAACTAAGACTTGCGACAGGTAATATCTCCGCCACCGCCACTCGCCCGATCAGACGTCCTCACTGGTCCCTGACTCAATCTAGACTCCTCGTTATCAGACCACCGGTCCTCCATCCGCACGCGGCTTATCAGTAAGACCGGGTTCTAATCGATTGATTCGGCGGTCTGGTAAATGTGGTGGGCAATCACCACAAGTTATACACATTTTGGTTACACTGTATTGTGTATGACACTTCATATTGGTATTATGATAGAGTAAAAGTTGCCAATCAATAATGTAAAAATAATCCCACGTATTTTGTACGGTAATTTGAGGTATTAAAATTAGTTGTGTCTAAAGAATGATTAATACATTTGTCTATAAATGATCTCCTCCTAACCTCAGGTTTTGGTTACACGGTATTGTGCATGAAACTTCATAAAGGTATTCTGTTAGACTAAAAAGTGCCAATTAATCAATGTTATTATAAGAATTCTTTAATTTTTGTACGGTGATTTAAGGTATGAAATCTATTATTCTATATATAAATTTAGAATCCAACGAAAGTTCTTACACTAAACGTTTTGTTTTATGAAGGTTTAGTTTGTCTATGAATGCTCTAACCCAAGGAACTCTTATGTTTAACATTATCTTTAAAGAAAGAACAAAAATTTAAAAAACTTTAAAAACTAATACATTAGAATAGTAATTGTAACGAACGTTTATTGGTTTAAAACATGTACAACATTTCGAAAATTATGTTTTATGTCATTTTTTCAATCATGCTAAAAAAAATACGTTTAATAAGTTTAATTTTTCCCCCACCAATTGCAATTTTTTTCTGTTCATAAGAGTATAAACATTCATATTTTCATTAACAAATTTTATTTGTATAGGCGTTCCATTCATTATTCCGTAGAATACATTCATAAATCCAGTAATTTATAAAATCGTCATGTTATGTACTGCGTACACACGAGGCTTTTTCTATAATTTATAATAATATAGTACACTATTGGTATCTTAAGGAAAAGTTAAAAATACAAATCCACAATTTAATTATAGTCAAGAAGCCGAAAACCAACTTGCTTTGAACAGTATAAGAATATAAGCTTAGTTTACAAGGCAGATATTCACTGAAGAAGGAAAACGATCGCCAAACTGCTCTAGTTTCGACAAAGGTTGTAATAAGAAAGTATAAAATAGATTAATAAATATAAACATAATTTTTTACTCAGATCATATTTTTGTATCGCTTTTATATACGAGTCGTGCTAGCCACATGTACAACGAATAAATGATGACTTTCAAAATTACTTTTCTTGTCGATTGTCAGTGAAACTATTACATATATGTCTATCGGATGGTTTAAAATGTATTAAATTGTAATACATAATGTAAGCTGTAAATACTTCCTGTAATGCTGTGAAAAAACATTTATAGTTTCATATTTTGAAACTGATTTCGTTAAACATCACCTTTCGACCTCTAAAGTTTATGGCTGACAGATCAATTTCTTGCTTTTAGAGAATTCTTTCCTCGACTGATATCAAGAAAAATCAGCTCGTATGTTTTAGATTCTTCACAATACTCATAATGCCCACAGTACATTTCCTTATGGTAATGAGAGTTTGAAATATCAAATTCTTCAATGATGTAAATAATTAAGGTGGTACTACAAGTTTATAAAGTTGATTCACTGTTTGTCGCTCTTATTTGCTACATTTAGGCATATATCAATTTGCTACAGAGGAAAAATATATTTAAGTGACAAAAATACATATTCTGATGAATGTTGGCTGGACCCACTGCTCAATTAAAAATGTCTGATGGGCGAAAATTAATTCTATAGTGTATATTTACCGATAGTGGGAAGGAACAGAAAAAATTATAGTATTTTACATTAGTACCATTGAATTGAGTAGTCTAGATTAATAGGGATCATTAGTTACGAGAAAAACCGTTTTAAGATAAGTCAACGCTTGATATTAAGAATACTTCTAAGTATAACCATTCACAATTAAGACACGTCAGAAAAATTAGTATTCTTACGTACTGCGCTAGATTGTGTGTCCTCTTGAACCTCAAATAGTCTCTTTGCACAAGTTAGATTCTAATAAATTACATCTAGTGTGAAATTTTCAATTAAAACGTCTCACCACACTAGCTCGCAATACATTTGGTTTTGCCAGACTTGAGGTTCGTTGTACTTCGGATTCAGTCTGCATTTCATTTAGGTTTTTTTTTAGTTTTTTTTTTTTTTTTTTTTTTTTGTGTTGTTGCACCTCCGGAATCTTAATTGCCTCATATAAATAAGCACCAAATATTATAACACAAATTTTTTCCCAAAAATAGATGTGCAATGTTATGTAAAATAATATTCTTAATATTTATTAACTTTATTTTTCTTACCACTTTAATGTATATCTGATTTTTGTTAAATCTCTATTTATATTAAACTTCTGTAAGTACACCAGTCAAAAGGCTTTTTTATAGGCCTAAATAATTTAACAATTAAACAATTTAGGTGTTTAACAGAATCCTGTTCAAGATAAGTAAACTAAAATATATAATTTAACTTGGGCAGAGACAAAAAATAAAAACTACAACAGTCAGATTTTAAAAAATCACAAGCTTCTTCAATTTGTCCATAATGGGAATTCCAAATAAAGTTTTTAATTCTCTGCGACATACCCCCACACCACATTATCCGCCGATCGTCCACCCTTTACCCCAATCCGAATAAATTAAGTATTCTTGCATTTAAAATTTGACAGATAAATTACTCGTACTTTTAAGCCCAACCTTGTAATAATAAATCACAAATGGAGTGATTTCCAACATCCGAGATCTGAATTGGATATTAAAACAGTTAATAAAATAATGATAAAGTAAAAACGGAAATTATATTGTTTTGAAAAAGTTAAATTCTCAGAATATGAGAGGTATTACCTCTTTTAATGTGACATTGTGAGATTACCTATTACAATGGTTTGATAATTCAATTGCGTTAATAATAAATAATATAGGCCGAGTTTATTAAATAAATATATTATTATTACGCCGTTTGATTATTCAAGACCCACCATTTATGAGTAAACATACTATAAAGTACATACATGTAAATAAACAATTCCAAAAGAGCAACTTTACTTTAAATTTGATTCTTTAATGTTTTATGTCGGAAAAGTTACTTCTCCATTTTTTTAACAAGGTAAATTCAAACTAAAAAATTTTTGTAAGGTTGCAAAAATTCTCTGTTATAATCGCTCTCATCAACTTGTCCTGTAAATATTACAAGACTTTTGAATTTGAACATTTTTCTAAATCGATTAAAAAGATTTATAGCTTTTTTCAAGTTTAAACATTGTATGTTATACTTTACAATATTAAAAACCAGATAATATACTTTTATTGGATCTTCAAAAGAAAATCTAATGTCAGAACTATCTTCCTGTCAACTGTAAAACAGTCCGAAGATATAAAAACACAACGGCCAAATGTCTGCAAGTAACTCGGAACAATCACCATCCTGGACTCTGGTGCAATGTTGGAAAACCGCTTCCCTGCAGCTCATCCGCACAATTTCCCTGGCGCTCTCGAAGTACGTATAGCAGTAGAAAACTCCCGCTTCCAAGAGGCTTTTAAAAACTAAAGGACATTGGGACTAAACTATTATATCATTGTTAGCCTATTTAGTGTTCCAAAAAGTTGATTGAAATCTGCACCAACTTGTTTGTTTCCTGCATTATAAATTCATACAGTCAAAGATTAAGTTTTTAAAATCTCATGTTAATTATTTTTTTATTGAAAACTTTTTTTGGATTCTCAGATAACATCACTATTTATTACCTGATAAAATACTACTGTGGACACCGTCAGTCCCTTTCAAAATTCTGACACACGCTCTTCGAATGGAAGAAGTGGAAACGGAAACTAAAAAACACTCAAAACATTTACCTTGAAATCATTCCCAGTCTGAAAGAGAAATCCGCATTAAACAGAGCATTATAATATCGGGTAAACACTTGTGCTTTTGCCTGAGCTGTTATGATACTGGTCTCTGACAAAAAACATACCCGTAGTGCACTTTAACTTCTTCGTTTCTCCGAATTTGGTTTTTTTTTTTTTGTTTGAGAATTTCACTAGGGTATAAACTACTGTGACACGTCAAACATTGTGGACGGCTTACCATGCTCTAAGCAGAATATGTGAACTGTATACCTAAACTTCACATTCATAATACATATTATTGTAGTATTATTATGACACAAATAAGCAATGGAAAATTTGCGAGATATTAATTATAATTGTATACTGCTGATTATAATGTTATCTCACTTTTAAAAGGTGTATATGTATTATGGAACCCAATACTTATACATATATCTTTTATATTAAACATTTATTTGTAATAAATTACATAACGCGTTCTAAGGCAAGTGATACGGATGATATGATTCTTCAAAACAATAAACAATTACGATAATTTACATGTTTATGGAAGTTAGCACACCGAAAACGCAGTGTATACAGTACAAAGATCTGGCATATCGTATATAAGTTGAATTCTTCATAAAGAAAATCGGGACTTCAAAGTTTAAAAGAAACAATATTTGTTTTTTTTGGCGGAAATTTTAACTGAATAACAAGTTTTGCCGTAGGTTTTTTTAAATATCGTGACAAGGGATCATTTTCCCTATAGCGACAGGTGTTATTCTTGGATCTGGAAACTAGGGATCACCAAAGCAAAACATTCCGCGTTTCACGTTTAGCTGTTTTAATTCCTAAAGCGCCGACCACAGTGTTGCTTCACCCCCCGCCAACGGCCCCGCCAGTTGTTCACACCGGTATCTCCACCAATGGTGTTTGTTGTTTTAATTAGGTTTTTGGTTTTATTTTACATATTTATTTTGTACTACGTTGCTCTTTTAAAAATAATATTATCTATGCTATGGTGTCCCCCCCCCCCCCCCCCCCCTACCTTTAGCAAACATTCCCTCACCTCTGTGTATATGTGTCACCCCCTCGATCACTCTCGCTCTCTAGAACACTACGTTTAGAGTATAGCATTTACGAACTTTTTTAAATATATTTTAATCCTCAGCTTATTGCTTTGCCATAAATTGACTGGGTCACTTTAGCTGCTGATTCCCGTATGATGGGGCTACACTCACGGAGAACCCGTGATCACGCTCAATTGGAGAGCCGTGACTATATCAACTAGTCTGCTCGGAGGTCGCTGCTCAGATATTTCAAAAGTTCAATCTACAAACAAACAGATCGTTACAGATGGTATATACAGAATGACTTTGTGAAAAGCGTTTAATAATCGAGGAGCTCTACCTATCTATCCGTACTGTATCTCGAAAACGAACTGATCCAAGGGCTTGAATTTGTGAATGGAGCTTCATTTCTATATGAGGAACTCATAGCAAATATTGAGAACTATCTTAGAGATTCTGTTGACCGTTAGTGTATATATTACATGGATATCACAGGCAATCAAGATGTAACGATAAAACATAAAAATAAATAAATGTAATAATCTCAGTAAGTGATCTTATCATAAAAAATATTAGCATGCGTTCCTTATTATCCTAACACATACATATAGTACTTTTATGGTGACTTTGTCCGTGGACTTTTGTATTATTTAAATCCTGATATGATACCCAATTTTAGAACAAACACGGTTTGTTGCTTCTGATACATAAAATCAACAAAATATAGTCAGGTGTCTGAAAGCACTTTAAATTCTTGAATAATTCCAAACAGTATCCAATCTACAAATACTTTAAACAAAATATTGATTTATAAATAAGTAATATATCCTGTATAGGCCGATACATAATAAGTTGTATTTGTTCACTCCTGTAACAGTTTTTTATATGATTTTATCCTGTACAAACTCCATGGATACATGTCTAGATCCACTATTAATAGGCCACAAATAAGCATTGCATTTTGTAATGGAGTAAGTATAAATTTGATATACATTGAAGCTTGTGTTTAGTAGCCATCTACATTTTTAATACAATGCATATATCACGATTAAGATGAAATTTACACTAAATTTGAATATTTTGGTACTTAAAACCCATACATAGATCAGAATAAAATAACAATAACGTCACCTCAACTTTATATTTAAGTAAATACACAATTTAATTGAAATGTTATAATATAGGTATTTTAACAATGTTAATGACTTGTTTAGAGTGAAAAAATGTAAAACAAATCCAAACATCGTTGACTAAAATTATACTTTAGACTGCCTATAACTCATATAACTATTGAGATGCCTTGGAAATAGACAGAGTCAGGCAAAGGGAAACAATCTACCTATTAAACACTAGATTTAAATTTCGCTCACTCAACCCATGGGTAAACATCTACAAATTTCCTTCAAAAATTAAATTAGAAATCGTTGTAGAGAAATTGTAGTAAGTTTAGTAATGATTTCACAAGAAAAACTTCAGGCTCAAGCCTAAAATCATTATTAATATATAATAGATAATGTTATTAAGATGTACATATAAATATATATAAGAACATTGTGAACCAGAATGATTGTTTGCTGGTATATCCTTTATAGAATCGCAAAACCGATTGAGTGGTCATTATGAAAATTTAATGTATTTTTCCACGGAGAAGGTTTATATGATATGCCCATTGATGTAGGTCGCCACTAGGAGCGCTACAAAAGACAAACGTTTTTCCAAGCGCCTGAATATTATAACATGCAATCACGAGACAGTTATATATAGTAAATAACCAAACATATTTGAAGCTAATAAGTTATAATGTATATTTGTGTTAAGATAATTTCTAGTTAAACTTAAAGCTCGAGTATCAGACCACTTTATAAAAGTAAATTCGTGTCAAATGGATATTAAAATACAAGATCATGACCGTGGCAACAAGGCGAACTTT
>NW_025783503.1:0-28500 GCF_021130785.1 Homalodisca vitripennis
GGTGTTTCTTGTGTTCTTTGTATCCTTATGTTGAGATCAATCTCTTTGCTCGCCTATGTATTCTCTATTGTAAACTACATTTCATACTGTAAAACTCAGTTTTTGAAATCCTATGTGCTATATTTTTAGCTTTGTTTTTACAAGGTTTGTCTGAGACTGTTTTGTGTTTAGAACTCGGTTCGTATGTAGTACGTTTTACCTGTTTTAAATTGTTCTGAAATATCCGGCACATAAGTGATTGAAAAAAAAACAGAAAATGATCTTTATTCTGATTTACTAACACTAGAATGATGATGATTTCGATAGCATTGTTTAATTACTGATTGAGGCTATAAATTGCGTATGACATCCGATTTTAACTTCTTAAATATTCCTCTTTTGATTCATCTTTATCTGAGCATAAGCTCTATTAAATAACGAGTACGCCACTTCTTCTTTAATATATTTCTGATTGTTTGATTGATATTTGAAATATTTGTCTGTTTGCTTTCTTTAAAAACCCGTAGTCGTAAGAATATCATTATCTCTAATATACACATAAAAAAAAGAAGTTTGTTTTGGACTTCCTCCTAGAAGGAGAAATACTGATTTAATGTGAATTCAGAAAACTCATTCAATTCAGGGTCATTTCAAGTTTTAGTCCTTTCATTTAATATTTGGTTTCTTTGAGACGTGATTCAATGACCCTAGAGTTTCTGGGCTGGTGCAATTGTAAATAGATAACTTCAGTGATTATGAATTCTCTACAAAATCACTGATTGTGGGTTTTTTTTTTAGAAAATTCCTCAATTCTTTTATATAAGAGTGAGTTTTTGATTGTAATGGTGTTAAAATGTTCAAGAGGATTATTCTCTGCCAGGCGAATCACGATATCTAATTATAGACCGGAGAGGGATGCTAGATGTGTGACTCTGGGAAATGCCAGACATATGGGGATTTTGGAATGGTGAGGAGTTATTTTAATTTATCAGAAAAATGAGCTGTGTGTTTTGTGAAGGTTTTTCGTTACTTTACTTCAAAGGAACCAATTGGGTCTTTAAAACTGTACAATTTTAAGTATTTAAAGTATACGAATTCTTTTCTTAATACGCTATTAAATATGCCTTTATCAGCTAGTAAGAATTTGAACATGTCATCACCCAAAAAATCGTTATAGCCTTTTTCGCCTATATTGTCAAATTTGGCTTAGTGGGAAGAATTTTCCTGAGTAAAAGGACTAGGCTTGTCTTAACGAAACCGGTCACTCTGACCTCAGATATACTGTAAAATGCTAACTCGATTCCAGTGCCACTACCGATTTTTTCCACAGAAAAGTTTAAAACACTTGGATATTGCCGCTTTATGGAGGATTTATGAATAGAGATTCATTGAGAGTGATCAAAAACTTAAGATCGTGTTAGGCCCGACTCAAACTCCAAAACAAGATTGCAAAACAAGGGGACCTCAATGAATCCGTAAGAAAGACGAACTACGCGACCTTACCCACAAAACATCGGCCTACGACCACCACTACAAAAACCCTAGTATCCTTGGATCGCAATTTGGCAGTCGTTGGAAGTCGAGGCCTAAAATCTGATTAAAGGGCTGATAGAAGATCCATCTACACCTGAATAGCACATTAAATGGCTCTAACTCCACCCGCTCTGGTAACTGTACTGCCTCCGCCCTTTGCTCTTTACCACTTCCCACTACCAAAGCGACCCAGCTCAACCCGCTTGTGGGGAATATCCTGTCCGTGCCTGCCTCATACCTACCTATCGTTGATGCTTGTTTGTTCCTTTTGCTTGCTACATACCCTAGATTTTAGTTTTTAAGTTTTATGTTGGTTATTTAAGTGAAGTTTAAATGATCAGATTGTAGATCTCTAAACGCAGTGTTACTGATTTAATATATTAATGAACGATAGGAAATGTCCGGAAATCATGTTTTCTTCACAATTTTCGAAAGCAAACTTAAACAACGAACTAATACTGATATTTATCTGTATAAATGTTTCAGATGAGTGAAGAAACAGACAATATGATGCTGGTGAGTTGAAGCTCTTACGTACTTTCCGTTAGATATGGTACGATTATTTTAAACCTGTAGTTAGTATAAGTATAGTTAGTTTTCAAACCCCTTTCCGTAGTTTAGTACTGCATACATATATTTAATTTACATTTTCAAAGCTGAATGTTGCAGGATGTAGCACAATTAAATTGATTTCATTAAACCTTGACAACGTAATTATGTACCGTATAACGATAACACATGGGGGTGTTGACTTCTGAGGTCGTAGTAATAAATACTCGATTTGCAAAAGTTTACTTATAAGTTCAATTTAATTTACTAAAACTTACAAGCACCACTTTTAGATGGTAAATGAAATGTATGTATTGCCAAGTTGCTGCCATTTAGAATACAAGAACTTAAAAACGTATTATCTGATAGGTGAGCCTAAAATATCCAGTGTTCTTTGGAATTATGCCTACGATATTTTACTTTATAAAACATTAAGCTTTTACTTCCCTTCGCAATGTGTAGACTCACAATCCGGGTGTCGGCGTCTTGGCACGAGACAATGGCGCTGTAGTCTAAGAAGGGTTATTTCTAGTCGGTGGTTACTAGAAGATGAGTAGAAGTTATGAAACTGGTAGCCATCTACTCAAATAATATGTGCCCTGTGAGCCGTGAGACACGTAAAACTCGCCTAAAACAAATTCGCGACGGTATTAG
Organism: Homalodisca vitripennis; assembly: GCF_021130785.1. Taxonomy (NCBI): domain Eukaryota; kingdom Metazoa; phylum Arthropoda; class Insecta; order Hemiptera; family Cicadellidae; genus Homalodisca; species Homalodisca vitripennis. The sequence continues at coordinate 2,716 of NW_025783503.1, forward strand.
CCATTTAATGATACAAATTTACTATTTATAAAAACGTGTTCGCCATAAAGACGACGCCACAACCTTTATCTATCTCAATCAAGCAAATAAAAGATCTTCAAGGGTACGTTACTTTACTATTTACAACTTTACTTTACGTTACATTCATTTTTATATGTTTGGGCATCAAAGGGCTAATTTAATAATACGAAAAGATAAATTTTACTTGCGGACAAAGCGCGCGAGGTCTGTTCGGTCACATAATTGGGCTGCTACAAAGGGTTAGAAGAAAATATTCATACGCGTGCCAATTTGGTAGTTATTCCGCCCAATAATTTAGTTCCGGAACATTGGATAAAAATAATATTAAATTATACTGGCTGACTAGGTTGTGAAATTTACATTATATGAAATTTAATTAACCAATTAACGGTACCATTAATAACAGGCAATTAATCTGACAAACCTCTTAAAATGTACCACTGTGTTTTTAGCTTATACTCTGAGTTAAAACACCTTTCAATAATTTGGTACAGCATACATATATTTAAATTACATTTTTAAAGCTGGATGCTGCACGATGCAGCACAATTAAATTGATTTCATTAAACCTTGATATTACAACGTAATTAATGACAGACAATTAATCTTGTCTACATACAAATAAACCAATACAACGGAGTATCGAAAGACCCAAAAAGACATAAGGATGTAGGTGTATAATGTAACAAAGTAACCTCGTTACATACAGTGGCAAAACATTCGATTGTAGGACTGTAGGTCCACGCCTAGTTTGACGAGGGTGACTGACGTCACTTTTCTGCAGGGTAGGACAGTTAGTCCACGCCGACACCTGTGGACTAACTGTCCTACTTTTCAAAACTGACCTGGCCGTGCATTAGTTTTTCTACCTACACTTATTCTTTATTTTAGGCAGTGATGCTTCCACTAAATTCGCACAGCGTACTGCTAAAGCAGCAAATATTACCAACAGGTTACTCAAGCTATCACATAAGAAGTGGATTACTAATAGGGATTATATCTTAACGAATTCCATATAGCAATATTATTATATTACTATCTGATTAATTTTGGTTGGCATTGTCCTAATGAATCATAAACATCTACATTAAGTTTGTATTAGTTATTCCTTATATTGGACCAGCGTTTGTATAATACTGTATACTCGCCTTCGGCTCGCTGGGGGCTACGCCCCCAGGCCCCCAAAGTAAGTGCCTTAAATTCGGGAATAAGAGTGATTTGATGATGGGTAAAATTCGGACATGAGGTCATACAAGAAATTCCCAGGGGGAGGGGTTTAACGTTACCGGGGGTTAAGACATCAGGGGGTTATCTGGTCATACCAGGAACTTCCCAAAGGGGGTAAAGAGATTTCGTGATTGGTAAAATTCGGACATGAGGTCATGCCAAGAAATGCCCTGTGGGGGTTTAATATACCGGAGGTGGTTAACACATCAGGGGGTTTAATTTACTCAGGAGGTTATCTGGTCATACCAGGAAATCCCGGGGGGGGGGTTAGTGCTACCGGGGGTTAAGACATCAGGGGGTTTAATTTACTCAGGAGGTTATTTGGTGATACTGGGAAATTCCAGAGGAGGGGTTTATTGTTACTGGGTGTTAACACACACGTGGTTCTCTTTTAGAGGTTGTTGTGTGTGTTAAAATAAATAAATTCTCTCTGTCACTATCTACTATTGACGTTTCGCTAACGCTCAGCCAATTCCCTAGGGGGGTTGTAATCACTCGGTAACGTAGTAATAATTGTTCAATCCGGAACCAGAATGAATTGAACAAATAAGAATAGCAAAAAATTTACAACAACCAAAATGTGCATTTAAAAAAAACGATAAATATTTTACCATTGAAAGCGATTTACAAGCTTACTAAAGGATATAAGACAAAAGGCTACCGGACCTTTTTTATAGATCTCATAGTTTTTCTAGTTACTGAATTATAAAGATTTAAACTTCAATCAACGGTTCGGCTGATATCGACTCCAGAAACAAGGTTTTCACGTATCAATCACAAAATAATTGCATTTAAACGCGTTTTGCGGTCGAACCATTGTAGATAGGTCAAAAAGTCACTAGATCTTTTTTGTAGATCACCTCATTTGCTAAATCAAACTTTTGTTTCATTTTAACTTCCGACCAACAGTTTTGCCGCTATCGACACCAAAAACAAAATGTCAACGTAAAAATTACAAATAAATTGCACATAATCACATTTTTCGGCCAAACCAAAGGAGATAGGGCAAAAAGTCACTGGACCTTTTCTGTAGATCGCGCCATTTGGTAATTTGATGGGTTAAATCAATACTTAAAACGCGTTATGCGGCCAAACCGTTGGGGATAGGGCAAAATGTTACTGAACATTTTTTGTAGATCAGGGGGTTAATGTCAGTCAGTTACACATGCGGCTGTATATATATGGGATACCAGTAGACACTATAATCGTTACAGACATTCTTAAGTTAGAAATGGCGTAACTAACCTGACTTTATTTTATGTATATAATTTCGTTTCATTCTTTTTGCTGTCTTACTGAAAATTATTTAGCAGATATAGAGTTTAGATCTCGAAACATCCATTCAAGTGCTGCAGTGTGAGTACGACAATTCCTTATCAACCCCTCGTCAAAAGAAACCCGTGAGTCGGACAGTGGGTCCCAGGCCGGGACCGTGGACCTACTGTCCACCCCTTAAGAAGTAGGTAAGAAATGCTTCCGGCAGTTTTATGACGTGACCTACAGTCTGTTTACCAAAACATTCGAAGGTGGATTAAACATCCGGGAGGTTGAAAAGAGCCCTAATCACAAAATTTAGAAATTTGTTTGTTTATAAATGAATTTTCAATCTAATTGTACTTTTTTAATTTTCTTAGTCACTCAAATGTGATTGTAAGCATTCATGCTTGCAAACATTTAAAACTTTTCAAATATTCGAGACTTGCGTTCTTAGCATAGTAGTTCAGGGGCTCCAAAATACAAAATCAACAATTAAGTTGAGTTTTTTAATTGCATCTTTTGTATTAAAATTTAAAACCAATAAACTGTTTTGTAACATTATATTTGGTTCATTGCATTTTCCAACTGCTTTAATCAAATAAATATAATGTGTAGGTTACATTACTATTAGTTAGAAATTATTCTATAATCGCATGTACCATAGATCAAATCACTATTATAATTGCGTACGCCAGACGTCACATGACAAGTATCAGGCTTGGTTGAAGTTACATGCACAATTTCAAGTCTGTAGCTTATTTTTCATTCTCGATATCTCCAACAAACAGACAGAAAATCTATTGCTATAAGTTATATTATATTTTGTATATTCGTAGCATTAGAGATCAGTAGGACTAAATTATTTTCCGTGGGGGTTCACAGCACCTAATCTAATAGCACCTAATCTCACAGTACCTAAAATTTAACCGTCTAATAGCACCGATTCTCATAGCACCTAATATTATAGTACCTAATCTCACAGCACCTAAGGAAATGCCCGAGAGTCGCACGGAACCTAAAGATCGTGCTGGAGTTTTATAGCACCTAATATCACACCACCTAAAAGGGAGTGGTGGGGATCGTCGGAGGGGTAGGCCGCCACCACTCTCCGTGGCCAGTGGGCGACCGTCCGTTGAGTCGCGTGGTTAGGGGGGAGCTCTGAGTTGGTTATTGACACCTGCTGTGCGGGTTGCATTATCGCGCTCGCCTGAAGAATTGAAGGCGGTGGACGTTTCGTTGAGGAATTTATATTATGACATATTATGTTATTATTACCGAATCCCGGCGACCTCTCTCACACACACTAAACATCTCACTTAAAACGTCTACCACATTAAAATATACCCCTTTATTACATCTGAAAAAGTTTGACGGCTTAGGTAGTATTAATCTATACATTATAGCGAAAGTGAGATATTTTAGATATGTTTATTGATTGTGATAATCAAAAATATGAAGAAAAAACACAGTTTTCTTTTAAATTTAAGCTTTCTCCAATTTAACTCCTCCTAATTCAAAAATAATTATAGTTAAAAATATAATATATAATTAGTTGTATGTCTCTTAAAGAACGACATACTGATAATTCAGAGTTCTAAGTTAATAATTAAAGGCGTAACAAGTTTTTTGGGAAACTCATTAGACTTGTATTTATTTATAAATCACGCAATGCTTATTACTAATAGTCTTTACTTATGAGTGAGGGTGCAGAACAAGCGAGGTACACAGTAACTGTGCCGGAACCTTACTACATTATGGCTTAATGAAACACACATACCAACTTGCCCCGTGTGCCAAAATCACAAGGTAAAATATCGACAGTTTTATTTTTCACACAAACCACAACAGGAAAATGTTTAAATTAGGCTTGTATGATTCTGGTAAATATATTAATTTAAGGAAAGGCAATTAAATTATCCATTTACCCAAAACAAACATTTAATTAAACTTATATTTGTAAATTCACTAACAGATAATTTGAGGGAAATAAATATTCCTCAAAGCGAAGCGGCCGAATACCTTCCATAATCCCATCACCATCGTCTTTGTTATCGGTGTTATATTTTCACTGTTTACCTCATGTTCACTGACACAGCCTTCCGACGAATTTCTGTCCCCCAGTCAAAATATTAGTAGTCTCTCTACAGCCTTCCCTGCAATCATTTATTGGTCCAAGCGTTATCAATAACTATTTTTTTATTCTCTACAACTTTCATCCAACAATCAGGTGTAGTCTTTTCCAGAGCTTCTTTACAAATTATGTGATAGAAGTAATAGTGAACGACTTATTATTTTTGCGATATGTAAATTAATTTGAGCCCATATTAGTTCGCGTGGAGCTTGACTGTCAATAGAAGTTCGGCTTTATCATATCTGAACTAAAGTGACTCCTTTCTAGTAAACCATCCTGTAATTCCCTCCTAGGTGCTTTACTTATTCATTTTGAATTATACAGTGTATTATACACAGCAATAACTACATCTTTCATTAATATAATCCACCCATAGGGGTAGAAATGGACTTGGAATTCTTAGAAGACCTTCCCTATGTCCTATGTACATAAAATGTGGCACACACATCCTCATAACTTTCACAGAAAATCAATAGCGTCTTTATGAAGATTAACTACCATAGCGACTGAAATATAAAATTGCAAACCCTAGAAAAAGTATATTATTATTTTTCATCTTCCCGCTATCAGAAAAAAGTTTAAATTTCACACACACACACACACACACACACACACACACACACACACACACACACACACACACACACACACACACACACACACACACACACACACACACACACACACGAGTTCTCGTCATATAAATTGATTATACAACGTATGTTAAAGAAGATAAACCTAGATTACTCGTTTTCATGGAAGTAGTACCCGCTATAAAAAACTACGTTTTGCTTTGTAAACTTCCCTTCCTTACTTCCTTGTAAACTTCCTTTGTAAACTCGGGGAGCCCATTGCCTTGATAATGTTTTTTTAGTCTGCCTAGATCAGGTTATTTCATGCAACATCTTTATTTTTCTTTCTCGGATCGTAATGGGCTTATTTTACATATTCAAAAGAATACTTTGTCTGAAACATCTAAAACCTTGCTAAATCCAAAAGTACAAGTGACACATTTTATTTTAATTTTTCCAGAATCCTCTATTGATGATCTGACAAACCATTTGTTTTCACATGATTGGAATGTCGTACTTAGTAATGGAAGAGTATTCTCTACCCAAAAACTCGTTCATGCATATTTCTCCATTTCAGTTCATAAATAAACATTTTTACTCTACAGTGAAAAAAACAACGTTCCACATTTAGTGAGATTAAAGGTCGAAATCAAAATTATTGGTATAGTGGGGAACTGGACCAAATGAAAGAAATTTTTGTTTTTGGAGAAATCGACAAAACTTTCTACTAGTGACAGGCTTCGTGTTAACTATTTAAATCTCTAGAAATGTTATAAAAAGTCCGTAGAAGATGCGAACTCACAATGTCGCAAAAATATAAAATAGCAGTAACCAATATAAGGCCTTGGGAGAGGTTTTTAACGCCAATATAAGGCGTTTTCGGTGCAGATAAACGAAAATACAAACATTTAGCATCTCAATCGACATTATCAATAAATATCACTCTAGGTAACTTAAACCATTTGTTTTATCAATTCGGTTAACACCAAATAAAGGGTAGTATCAAAAAGCCTCATGTTAATAGAATGAACTTAATAAGAAATTACCATATTTTGAAAGAAAAACATTTATCTTTGTAGAAGTCTCAATTGATGAGGTCATTAAAGCTGTCAAAAGAGTTAAAAACTCAGAAAGCAAAGACATTTATAACAAATCTAACAATATATTTTAAAGAATTTACCATACGTTTTTGAACCCATTAACTATATGTATATCTGCCCGATTCTTAAGAAAGGGTCTAGGAGTTTCCCTGAGAGCTATTGCCCAGTATAAATTTTACCTGTCCTGTAATAATAGAAACTGTTTTACATGATGAACCTTTTGCGTATCTGGAAAATAATATCAATCTAAATTTATTACAATAGAAGAGGTAAATACACCATTGATGCAGTTTATTCACTAATTAAGGAGGTCCTAAACACTTTTGAGATTAAACCCTTTGCTCAGGTAACATATTTTGACTTGAGCAGGGCCTTAAAACTTAACTATTACGGTATTAATGGGAATCCGGCTTTAAAGAGTTCTTTAAAGACTATTTATCTAACCGCAGGCGAAAAGTTTGTTTCTATTAATGGAAATCGGTCCAACAATTTGGTGATCGGGATTGTTGTACCTAAGGGTCAGTCCTGGGCCCTATTATGTTTTTATTATATATAAATTAATTTCCTACCGTTGTTAGGTTAAAATCTCTTTTATATGCTAACGACACAACTCTTTAGAATATCCATACAAACTTTGACAAACTACAAGTTCTTGTCATTGAATCAGTTGAGAAAGCCTCAGTGTGGTTTAGATCAAATGGATCTTTACTAAATGAAGTCAAAACTCAAAACATTTTGTTTACTTTACGACAAACCCTTACAATTGACACACCAAATTATTTCTTTTCTTGTGCTAAATTTCTAGGAATATTTTGGTAGAGTAATTTTTTTACTTAGACGTATTATAAATTGTGTTACTGAAAAATATTTTAAATCTGCATACTATGCCTATTTTTAATCAATAACAAGGTATGGCCTAATATTATTGGGTAATAGCGCTAAAATTAATGAAATCATTATCTTGAAAAACAAAGCTATCAGAATAATAACAAAATCACAACCACTAGAACACTGTGAACCACTTTTTATTAAGCTTTGGTGGAAACTTTTATAAATTTATATATTTTTGACTCAGTATTGTATATTACAAAAAACATGTCATCATTAATTTTGACTAGCAACTTGCATAATTATAATAGCAGAAATGAATATAATATTGTTATTGAGCATTGCAGATTAAAAAAAAACAAAATAGGCAAGTTATAATTACTTAGAAGACAAATTGCAATATTTGTTGTATTTTTCACGAGGCACTCCTGCTGCGTGCCTCGTAACTGTGCAGTGTGCCTGATTCAAAGGTATATACAATAAAAAACCGAGATTGAAAGCCTATTTTTGTTCTATATTATAAAATTTTATTTCTTTCCTATGTAATACATCCTGTATAAATAGATTACAATGAAATGCATAATATGTTATTAATAGTATCATATGGAACATTTTAAGAGGTATTGAGATTGCGTCCTAAACAATTAATAACTTTGATCCTAAAAAATCAGGAAGATTAATTTTAACAACAATCAGTCTACAAGTAGACTGCGGCAAACTTCTTACGACGCAGTGGGAGGACAGAGTAGTCGATCTCACTCAGTATATACCAGCAACAAAAGTGTTAATATACGTTTTGATGTTGTCTTGCACTGCATGTCATGTTATATGAGTCTTCTGAAGCCTTACTGTATACTTGTTCTCAGTTTTTTCAAGTAATGTTCTAATTGGTTTCTGATTTGTTTAACATGGTCTCATACATTCATTTTTAATCTATGAATGTTCAGCTTTGACAATGTAATTTAAACATTAATTTAAATTTGTTATGCAATCATTACTAAGAGAGATATTCGCGCCAATACACCAAAATTCAGAGATAGCAGGCTGATTAATAATTTTTATAAAGACTCATAACAAGTTGTTATTTTCTTTGAACAGCCAAAACAAGACACGCTTTTATAAGTGCGTTACTGGCGCAATCTGTAATAAGATATATATCCCACTAATATTATAAATGCGAAAGTTTGAATGTTTGGATATTTGGATGTTTGGATGTTTGTATGTTTGGATGTTAAGATGTTTGTTCTCGAATCACGCTGAAACTGCTATACGGATTGTGCTGAAATTTGGAACCGGTATAGCTTTTGGTCTGAATGAACACTTAGAGTAGCTGTTAACACTATCAGCTGAAGTTTATCAAAGAGGCAGAAACATGTGTTTACATTTAGATTTGAGTAAATATTGAATTATTGTAAAGTGCTTAATCAGTAGTGTAATGTAGATTGCAAATACGAAGTTATTTAATTTTAAATTTAGATTGCGCCAATGATCAATAATCCATCTAATACAATAGAAATGCTATTTATACGCTGTTATAACAACTACCTTATTGTATAAAGCTGTGAATGTTTGCACATAACGTAATATAATCTGGTTAGTTCCTTTAACATTGTGTATGGCCTTTTTACTGTAGTTATTGAAAAGCAAATGGAGATAATATTGCCCTAATACTTGAAGCATATACCCCTAATACATATTTAGCGATCGGTAAAAATATCAAAATCACTTAATCATCAAAATTTAACCTAAGTTAGATTCCGAAACCAACATATGAGACCATTGTTTTGGTTAGTGCAACAGCATAAATCAATTGTGGAACTATAAATAGATTAGACCGGGGGTGAATTTAAACGACCAGAACAGACCCATATTGACCGCAGCAATTTTTGAGTTGTACGATATACTTTCGTCATTGGGATAAAAATGCAAACTCTTATTGTTACTGAAGCCATCGAAGAACGTCAATAAATTAACATGGAATGTGGGAGGGAAATACTAATCTTATAAAAACTGTTTCACTTTACGACTTCAGGATCCCAAATCTCTGTTCTTTAAACTTAAATCTAAATTGGATCAGGAGATTGGAATAGCTTTGAGTGACTATCGATTATGTCTAGACTGTTTATTATGTTATAGAAAAAGAATACATAGATATATTGTCCAGTTTTTCAACAGAAAACTGCGTGCGAAGCCGCGGGTAACTGCTAGTATATATATATATATATATATATATATATATATATATATATAAGTATATATATGTATAAGTATATATATATTTAAGTATATATATAAAAAATTTTGCTGTCTACGTATCTACTGATCAACCACCGTTCTGAAATTTAATTTGTATTAAAATGTTTCTGCCTGTTTTACGAACACGAACTGAGTGTCAACAACTTTTAAATAATCAGTTAAAATTCGATTATGAAACAATATTAGAATAGTTTTCAAATTGTATAATATTCCAGGCAACAATTTTGATCCACCTCTTATAAAATTTCTGAAGTTTCAACGGATTACTAAAAATTTGTCGAAATAAGAATATGTTGTGATTCATGTTGTGATGTGTAATATGTAGGTCTTATTTGTAATCGTACTATGGATATTATTTCATATAAGCCCATAAGCCAGATTGAAAGAATTTAGACATCTTCACCTTTTTAAAATGTATACTCATGCCATTGATAGACAACAATATGCACTTTTTAATAGAATATTAAAATAATATTCTTAAATCAATTTTTCAAGTTCAAGTTAAAGTTCAATCTTCTTTATTATCTAAAAATACATAATATAAATAAAATTTACCTCCCAGTGCACCTCAAGCCGCGCGTGCGGGAGTTCAGTTGAATCATAATTACAATTATCTTAGTGTTCATTGTTCAATTCATATTTCCATAACATTGTCTTCACTTAAACTAAATTCATAAACTAGCCAAAAGCAGTGTAAATCTAATAAATGGTATACCAGGAGATTATTATAATATCACTTAGAATAAAGCAGCATTAACAATATGTACAAAAAAATGTAATTATAAGCATTACAAATTTATAAGCAATAATAAATAGAAAAAAAATTGTATGGGCTCCTTAAATTCACCCATTTGTTTCTTAAAAGTAATATCATATTTTTCAAATTGAGCCTTAACGGTATCCTCCATTTTGACAAAACTTCTTCTTGCAATTTGGCCAAAATGTCCTTAGTAATTGTTTATTTTTGCTATTTACTCTTACCTGAGCAGCAGTTCTTACACTTCCATGATTCACGACGTACTTGTCCCATGCGATTCCATGTGCTTTCTAAAATATCAGCACACACGAAGTGTAGATTTGTTTTACATTGAGAACAAACAGGCACTCACATCAGGCAGAAGATCGTCGCAAACGGCACAATCACTCATCTTGATAACACGGAGAACACCATTGAGTTAAATATTAAAAACTAATATAATCCATTTTTGTACAGTTTGATTTTTTTACTATAAAAAGCTCAGGTTAGTTTCGTTATTTTATGGAATGAATGATAGAAATTGCAGTTTGACTTATAAGTTTATATAGTAATTATAAAATAAATATATGTTTTAATGCAATGTAAAGAACCTCCTATTTATTAACGCTTTATGAAGAATCGAAAGGCCTTATTGAAATGGTTTGTTGTGCGTCCGTCTGTGTGATAACTCTTATTATAAAGGCCCTAGTGACTTCAAACTTGGTACATATGCTCTTATTGGTCTAAATAAGAACTCTATTGATTTTAAGATAAAGAAGAATCGTCTGTGCGCTACCACTTATGTTACACTCTGTCGAGTCTTTCAATGCTTCTAACATCGTTCGGGTTATTTTAAGTAATCTCGTATTTGGTTCACAAAAACATCATATATGTATAGTGCTTGTATTCATTATAACACTTATCTAGCAGTTTGGCATGAAATAGCTAGAGTTTTCGGCTGAAAGTATAAAACTCGTGAGTCAAATTTCACTGTTATAGAACATTAGGAGGTTAAAAAGCTAAACTATAGTTCTTCTAATGGTTGAAATTCCCTATGGATGTTACGTTTTAATCCAAATAAATTTGCTTTTTATGTAAGTCATGATACTTACGTGTATAAAATATTTACTTTGTCTGACGTAGGGAAATTGCAGAATAAGTGATGAATGATTTAAGGCTTTGCCTATTTTTATATAGATTTGAATGCAAATTATTACCGGTTTTCAGTGCACGGAATATACGATTTGAACACATTTAATTCCAATGACGATAAAAACTTATATAAAAATGTAAAACACAATGAAATTAGATGAACAAATAATTTACATTATTGGATTATGTGCAAGATTTGCAGTTTGGCCTAAACATTCATTCAAATTCAAGGTAAATAATTTTTGGTGCCATTATTATAGTTGAATTAAAGACAGAAGGGTATTGAGACCCGGCAGCGATGGCCGAGGTTCGGGGCTCTTCGGGACCGGTCGGCTACAGTGTTGCCAAGTTGTTCTGTCTGACTAGATCATCCACAGCGTTCACATAAACCGCTTCTAGGTAGGGGTGGTTCGCAGCGGAAATATGTGGACACATTTATCGAAGCGATAAATTAATAGCGTTCGTTGTTTTGAGAATTGTTATTTTATAAGTAATTGAGTCAGAAATCAAAACCTCGTAAAGGATTTTTACTGAAACCACGAGTGTATTATTGAAAATATACATAGGCCTAATAATAATAATTTGAATATGGTACATTTTACTGTTATTAATAGTAACCTACAAAACACCAAGGAGTATAGTAAAACGAACTAAAATTATATTCGTTAAGTAAATGTAAGTCTGCTGAGTTATAATTATTTACTCAGTCTTATCAGTCTTAGCAAATCCATTGAAATGACCACTGTGCCGCGGTCAAAAATCAACTTAAAACAAATAAAGATACTGTAGTTTAAACCTGATGAAGCTCGTTTAGGATAGTATTTTTAACCAATAAAAGGTATCCTGTTAAAACCGTTATAGGATAATAAAATTGTTAATTGTTGAGTCTAAACTTAAATTGCTAGGGTGACCAAAATGCAAAATTTGCGACTAGGGCGTCAATCTGACTATGATATGAAATTTCCTTCAGTTAATTTTTTCGATCAACTTAATGTAATCTAATTACTTGACAAAAAATCTGTAAAAATATTTCGAAACTTGTTATATTTTAAATTTATTACTAAATGTTACTAACTGTAAACCACAGGCACACTTATCACGCGAGTGCCGGGGCCTACCGCGTTTTTTTATCACTATTTCAGTGCCCTGAGACATGGTACGGAATTAACAGTAATTAAATAATGTCTGTCACAAAAATGTAACACTAGAAAGTACGTGCGTACACTTGTCTTCCAAATAAGGTTTAGTCTTGAAAAAGACACACTTGGCCACGAACACACGGAAGCGCAATAACACCACACGAAACAACATACATAACCAACAACCAATGACGTAATGAAGCACGGTTTGCTACTGCGCATCACCCAGCTGATACCTACCGGATGACAGGTACAACAGAGGAGACGTGACAACGCTGCCTCCGTCGAAAAGGAAAGTGCTCGGCTGTGATTGGTGGAGCGGTAGGGCGAGCCTTCGTGAGGCAGTTCGGCTGTCTTCGGTCGAGCTCGTCCCAATACCCTTCTGTCTTTAATTCAACTATAGTTGTAATCAACAACCGCCGCACGCCATGCGCACGGACCCTTCTCTTGTGCGAGGAGACAATTGTCTATCTCGTGTCGCCTCGCCTTGTGCTGTCGACTGCTCGCCCTGCTGTAGAGGACAGTAATGGCGGGTCGTCGGGAGCGGGGTGAGGGGCAAGGTTGGATTCTCCTCCATCCCCTCTGTCCCCACCAAGGCCCCTTTGGAACAAAGCGAGAGGTGCTGTGACACTGAAACTTGAAACAGTCTCACGGCACCTAAACGAACCGTGGATCGTTGCACAGTACCTAACCTTCTAGCGCCTAATATCACAGCACCTAAATGACGACTTTTTTTCTGTAGGTGGTATGAGATTAGGTGCTAAAAGATTAGGTGCTATGAAGCCGCACCTTATTTTCATCATTATGTATTACATAAATATTTCTACGCAACCATAAAGTGGTGTTTAAAATTGTAAACCAAACATATACTCATATATTATGATCTTAAACAGAATTTGTCAGTTACATTACTATAATATAATTAGGGAAATTTAGTATTTATTAATGATGTCACGTGCCATGTTAGGTATTTAAGTTAGGTAGTTGTCATTGATTTTGTCATATTTCTTTCTATAATTATGTTTTTGGTTGGATATTTATTCACAAGTTTCTTTTTTAATCCCCTTAGTTTATTACAGCAACTATATAACTCTTATTACAGCTTTTGTAGCGTATATATTAATTTATTTACTACCAATTAAGCTCGTGTACAGCCTGCCCTTCCGCCGCCCCTCCAATACCGACCCCGGATACTGAGAAATAGCTTCGTCTTACCTGCTCCACTCTCTATCAATCTTCCCCAGCTAATGCTTAAAAATACACGGCTCCTAAATGACATTTCTACCTAGAGATACATTGTGTGTGTGTGTGTGTGTGTGTGTGTGTGTGTGTGTGTGTGTGTGTGTGTGTGTGTGTGTGGTGTGTGTGTGTGTGTGTGTGTGTGTGTGTGTGTGTGTGTGTGTGTGTGTGTGTGTGTGTGTGTGTGTTGTGTGTGTGTGTGTGTGTGTGTGTGTGTGTGTGTGTGTGTGTGTGTGGTGTGTGTGTGTGTGTGTGTGTGTGTGTGTGTGTGTGTGTGTGTGTGTGTGTGTGTGTGTGTGTGTGTGTGTGTGTGTGTGTGTGTGTGTGTGTGTGTGTGTGTGTGTGTGTGTGTGTGTGGTGTGTGTGTGTGTGTGTGTGTGTGTGTGTGTGTGTGTGTGTGTGTGTGTGTGTGTGTGTGTGTGTGTGTGTGTGTGTGTGTGTGTGTGTGTGTGTGTGTGTGTGTGTGGTGTGTGTGTGTGTGTGTGTGTGTGTGTGTGTGTTGTGTGTGTTGTTATTATGCACAACACACACGCGCGCGGATATACATATATATTTTAAATACTGTGACGTATACCGCCACAGGGGGGTGAAAGTTTGACTCACTTGGCTGTTGTGCTGAGGTCCACCTCAATACGGCGGGTGATGATCGAAGGGGGGGGGCGGTGTTGTGGAAGGAACAAACACTTCAACTGCTGTATAACCGATATTTAATACAAATATAGCTGCTCACTGGCTCCAGACGCGACCACACTCCTATCTAACTCGCAGATGAACCCTAACCGACAAATTTGTGACGTACAGAAAGCGCGAGTCTGACCTAATGACCCGACCGGGGAAGGCGGCTCACATAGGACCCCTGGTGTGGCTCTCGCTGTCGTCTACATTCGTACCTCGCACCACACTGCCGCTGCTGTCCACTCGTTCTCCGCACTCCATCCCTCCTTTCGTGGCCCCGACGATGGGAGGGGGGTACCCATCGTCACAATACATTTTTTTCTAGCCAATATTGTTGGTTCCGGCTATTGTTCTGGTCAAGCACACCATACATTTCGTAAACCTTATAATTTCCTGAAAAATTTTTTTAATGACCTTAATAAGTCACAAGTTAAAATGTTCAATGTTTCAGAATTACATTTAAGCGATCAGAGTTTTCCACATAGGCAACTATATATTGCCCTTTCAAGGCTTACTTCCAAGAATGAACTGCTCTAAATATTCTTGATCGGTGAAATAAGGAGAAATAAACTACGACACAAAAAAATACAATTACAGGGATAAATTACAATGGCCTATATAAACTTTTTACGTATTCTTCATCGTGGCCAAAGAGCAAACTCGAACCAGAAGTAATTATAGACGTGCAAAGCCTAAGAAATAGCAGGGTATATATACAGGGTGTAAAAATAGTTGAGCTGGCTATTCATTTTCAGATTTTATTTGTGATTTTAAGCTCAAAATAAAGAATAACTTTTTTTCCAATTTCCACCTTGTTTAGGTGCTAGCCACCATTTTGTACGAGTATGTTTTATTAGAAAATTATTATCTCTAAGACTAGTAAAGCTACAGAAACCAAACTTGACACAAAGATTTGAATAGGTAGAGGGAAAATTTAAAACATAATTATGTTATTTTCTTTAATATTAACAAAATGGCGTCTGGTGAAAATTTTAAAAGTTAAATAACAGAAAACTAGTATAAGAAATGTACTAGATATCAACTATTTGGGAGTTGTATTGCAATTCCAACGGTACTTGTTTCAACGGAATCCGTCAAGGCGTTAACGAGCACGACCACTTTAAACATACGCTTGCACAAGCTGATTCCGAGAGTTTCTAATGGCGTTAAATGTTTAAAAGGACTTTAGATAATTCCCTGCAAGCTTGATTCACGGGAACTAATTATAGATTGGAGAGATACTAAGCATTTCGCTTTATGAAATGCCAGACTTGAGGATTTTGGAATGGTGAGGAGTTTCTTAATTTATCTGTAACGTGTGTTTTGTGTTTTCTGGTTTTCGCTTCTTTTCGTTCAAAGGAGTGGGCTAGGTCTTTATTTAAATGTATAATTGCAAGTATTTAAAGTTTCCGAAATATTTGATTTACATCTACTACTCTACTAATTGAGCAAAAGACTAGCCTCTCATCGAAACAGATCACCCTGACTGTGCAACTGCCAACCGATTCCAATGCCTTTGCCGATTTTTGCCGCAGAAAATTGTTTGATATTTCCGCTTCGATGAGTATTTAGTAATAGTTTGGACATTTTTGTATTACTTGCACTCGTTTTCACTTTTACCATCTGTAGGAATATCAATTTCTTTATACCTAAATTTTACAATTTAGAGATTTAATTTTCTTGTTTATTTCGAAAACAATTTTACATCTATACAGGATGCTTTCAAGAATGTTATTGATTCAAGAATATACCGATCAAGTATTTAAATTAAGCTTGTTACACTAATTAGGCCTACTATGTTTGAGAAGACTTCTTTCACGTTGACAGTATGCAATTATTTCTTTTGGCTTTTTTGCTCTCAAAAGGATATTTCAACCATACAGGCATAAGGTCTTCAACCGTACATTTATGCAAACAAGTTAAATAATTAGTGTGTTTAGTCAACTTAAGATGCAAGCTCTCAAGATCTTTGTTCTTTGTGTTATGTGTTTACAGATTCCGGACCCGTTCGGTTTTAATAACTATTGTTTTGTGTTTGTTAAGTGTATTTTTTATAGTTGCATGGAGTTGATTCCTGACTTATAAGTGTCACAATGTCTGGTATTATTTGTTTATCGTAACCTAGATTATAGTTTAACTGATATAATTAATATCTGAAAGATGGAAAATATCCGGTAAGTCATGTTTTCTTCACAGTCTTTAAAAACAAACTTCAAATGAAGAACCTAATACTAATATTTGTTTGTATAGATGCTGAATTCAAACGCCTTTTCGTCCGCATACCCTTAGTCAAGTTTTACGTAAGAGTATGTTATAAATATTTTAAACCTATCTATCTATCTATCTATCTATATATATATATATATATATATATATATATATATATATATAATATATATATATATATATACGTTTTTATTCTATTAAATTTTTAGTTACATTACAAATTGTTAACATTACTACTATATAAACAGTACATGGAGATTTAATATTAAACTTAATGAGTTCAATATTTGTATAACATTAAATAATATTAAAAGAAACTGTGTCAATTTTTATTTAAGATGTATTGCGGTATCCCGTGTGATGAAGATAGCCTTGTTCTTAAATAGCTCTGTGAAACAAAAAGTTTATAATTGTAAATTAGTGTAATGTTAACGTTAGTTATAAGAACCAAACATGGTTAATCTATAACATTATATTTGTAATAAATAGGATATTAAGAATAACGTTTGATTCTAATGTCAAGTTCATGCTTATACTTCAAATATACAAATACTATTGGCTGTGTGGAATTAAAATTATTGGAATGACTCTTACTTCATTACGATCCTAACTTATAATACCATTCCCTAGTCAAGCAATATTACCTTCGATTGTATTATAGTGCAGTCATTGAAGCGAAAAATACGGTCTTACCTCCGAACTTTTTATACTGTGAACCGATTTGCATGAAATTTTGGAATTAGGCTAATTATTATTACCCTTAACTTTAAAAGTGAAAATTATCTGAACTCTGCCTATTATTTTTAAGGGGTGTAAAGAACCCCTTAATGGAAAAATTGACATTGAGCCATTTTATCGCTAGAAAACATGTCTAATAGTAAGTGGTGAAATTGTAAAGTGTTTTCTAACACAATTAACTCATATTAAAATCATTTTCAACCCCTTGAAAATCTTACAACCCTTGCAAACAACCCCGTAAATTGAAAAAATCACAAAAAATAATTTGGTATGACACAAAAATATGTAAGTATAGAGTAAGCAATATTTTATATTCTCTTTAATAATTATCAAATTGTTAACTCCCTTTCAACCCTTGAAAACTACCCCTTGATAAAAATAAACTTACCAATACAGATACGCAATTAGTTAAAAGCTATTGGAAAAAGTCGCTTCCACAAGTATTCTTTTTGAAGATGCTTTTAAACCATAGATTCCAATAAGACCAAATGGTCTTATTGGTCTTATTGTAATCTATGTTTTAAACCGTTTTCACCCTGTGAAGTAAGGTCAATTTTCATTTTCTTAATTAAATTGTATGAATTATAGTATATTAAAAACTTGGTAGAAACGAGTTCCACTGTTTAAAATATTTTTTATGTAGGGCAGAACTAATTAGTAATATATATTTATGTAGCAAATACCTCTAAAAATGTGTTGAATTAAAAATTACACTATACATAATCTATTAGTTAATTTTATCATAGATTAATTTGGTGATAATTTTATCGATTTCTCACCTTAGTATTTGAAAAAAGTAATTACATTAATAGGAGAATAAGCTTAAAAGCCGACGAGGCTAGTGAATAAATAATTAAAAAATTTACTTGATTTACAATATAAATTCAATTTTATAAAATTACTTGATATAAGATGCAGTCTGGATTAGGTGCTGCTTGAATAGTACGAACGTCAATACTAGTAGAATATATTTTCATTGGATTTTTGGATAATATAATTTATGGCACAATTTTAATAAGATATTATTAAAAAAACAGTTTTTTTTATATACTTACATTTTTTTATTAAATAAAATGTATTGAAATTGGGTGTCTAGTTAAAATATTATATTAAACACATGATCATTCCTTTGCAGCGGAAATATACTGGTCACATTATAACGAATAAACGGAGCACGCACAGCTGATCACCTGGCTTTTTCGTTGGCCCCTTGACTCAAATGTGTTATGTATATATATATATATATATATATATATATATATATATATATATATATATATATACATATAAGAACGTTGGTATGTATTCATGCCTTTAAGAACGTTTCCAAAATATATGAGCCATATTATATATATATATATATATATATATATATATATATATACATAACGTGATATATATACACATTACAATAGTTTTGAGTCTCTATTATACTGTGTACTTACCATAGATTACAATAAGACCAAATAGATGGGCTATGCCTATGTCGCCAACATTGGGGCAGGTGAAGCCAGGTCCGCCATGTTGTCGTGGGATAGAAACTCAAAACTACGCTCCGATTAGTGTAAAAATTCAGTTCTCCCGTTTCAATCAACTCGTGATTTACCCTACTTAGAATAAAGAAAATACTTTGAAACTTTGTATGAGTGAAGTCAATAAGCTATGGATGCCTGTGGTATCATTCAAAATGTTCAAAAAAATTAGTTTTGCAATTTAAATAATTAAATAAAGTCGAGAATTATGTTTACATTTTAAAACTTGACATAAAAAAGTTAGTCGGCTGCTACTTTTGCCGTTTTTTTGGTCAGGCAAGTTTAAAAACGGTGGAAAATGTTGTTGAATAGTTGAAGTTTTCAGAACATATTTTCTTTTTTAATTAGCTCTTATGGTTTGGCCAGAAAGTTATTGTTTGTGAGCCGTTAGTTTACGAGTGCCGCGACCGCTTGGAGCTCAACGCTCCGTGCCGGGTCATCTGTTTCCTCGTATCGTACATTATAGCATATTATGAAAAGTGAGTAGAACACCCTTTATTTGTACTTGTTTACAGTAATTACTTCAAATAAAATCACATAAGTTATGTAATTAAGGGAGGAATTCAATCTGAGTCAATACTCTAAACTAAGAATAACTAAGAGTTTATTTGCTATTTATTTTTTGCATATATATATACTATAATATGAGCAAAGTTTGTATATGCGGGTAAATTATTAGATGAGGGAAACATGACTTTAAACCTTATAATCCTTCAGCTCAAAATATCCCAAAATACAATATCTAAAGTTTCTTTACATAATTATTGTAACAAAGTGTATAAAGGTTTAATAAAATATTTTGTTAAGTCTGTAAACATTTATTATACAATTAGTAAGGCAATAAGTAAGATTTATAGATGAATTATAATAAAGTATGGAAAATTACTTAAATGTACAATAAAATATAGTTTCAACTTTACAACTCAGTTAATTAATTGTAACTAATCTGTAATACTCAGTTGAGAAGAGGAGGAGGTTTTAAGTCATATATTATAAATGTTAGTTTATTGACCTTCGTTTATTGACGCTTTATCAAACAGTCCGAATTCTGAAAAAATTGATCCTGAAGGAACAATCTTCTGGTTGAAAGTTTAATTTTTCCTTTTTAGTGAAGCATCCAAAAGCAACACATGATATAGGCATTGTGTGTTTGTGAAGACAACATCATCCACAACAAAAACAAGTTAAACAAGAGTAAACAACAAGATGTTTAGCAACACGCCGGAAGCACACGCGTCAGTAAGCGGAGTGTATGGTGACTACAGTAAGCTCGACAACGGCGAAGTGAAGAGCGGGGGTGCAAGGCGACGCTCCTCAGTAGGGTGACTCACGCCCGCGCCGCCATATTGTTGAGTATTAGCCGCTCCGCAGTGGCTTCACCTGCGAGCACCCGATGTCCTATCTATTGGTCTTATTGTAATCTATGGTACTTACACATTGCTCCAAATATTCACATTCCGAAATTTTCAGTTACTAAGTAGAAAAGAATATGATAAGTTTTGGACCATAACTCCTTCAATTTTCATGCTATCACAATTTATAAAAAACCATTGTAAAGGTAATTAAGAGAGCAACAACATCTTTCATTGCAATATATATTAAAACACCTTTTTCTAAAACGGTGAAGGGTTAAAGGGCTTTAGAGAGGCTGTGATTGCGCTGTCAAGCGCTCTTTAAACAATCATATCTCCGTGAATTTTTGTTTGACAGAAAAAAACAAATTTTTTTGTCAGAAACATACCTAAATTTTTCATTCCTACACTTTTATACGTATCTGTCGTCATTTTTGAGATATAAAAAGATGGTTTTTTTTTAAATTAAACATTTTTTTAATCGTGACTTTTTTGAAAAATCTGTGTTCTGAAGCAGCCAAACTGATAAAATCTATTAAACTCTTCATGATAAAGTTAATTCTAGGCGGAATACGATTAATTTTAATTTTGGTGCAAATGGCACTTATGAAACCCATTGATTTAAAAGAAAAAAACATTAGATGCTACTCTTATTTTCAATAGTATACAGCTCACTTATTTTACGTGCAAAAGACTTTTAATAGTGCTCATTTTAAAGCTTAATTCAAGTACTACAAACAACTTTTTTATTAGAATGCCTAAAATGCATCTGCTCGCCGCTAGATGGCATTGACCACATTGATTAAATCTCAGACAAAATAAAACAACTGCTTTGGCCTTTATATCTAGCTTAATATTGCACTTAGAATACAATATAAAAAACCAAATTGTTCATTTTTTATCCGCTATAATTTTTTGCTTTATAAAATGTTTGATAAAACGTATATTTTTGGAGATATTTGCAAAAAACCGATGAAAAACGTGAAAAATTGTGAATTTTCAATTGCCAATAACTTAAAAAGTATTGGATTTTTTGAAAAACTTTAAAGGTGGTTTTTCGCTTAAACTTAGGCCTTCTATCGATATGTGAGGTTATTTTGAAAAAAATAAATTCACCCCCGAGAAGGGGTGGCAACCACCCCCAGGGTGGTTGCGGAGTTTACATCATTTTCACTTTTGAAGTTAAGGGTAAGATGAACCTAATTCCAAAATTGTATGCAATTCGATTCACAGTAAAAAGATTCGGAGCAATAATGCTTCAATGACTGCAATGTTACCTAGGAGACAATTATACATGCTTACGACGTGTGCTGAGGACCAATGCTTTGATTGTTACCGTTAAAATATTTACTACCTAAACTACTTGGCCTACTACTCCCCAGAGGGAAGTTCGAGCACTGACTTGCGTGACACAATATATAGAAAATATCTACTACCTAAGCTACTTGATCTCAAAGTCCCCAAAGGGAAGTTCGAGCGCCTACTTGCGTCCGTTAAAAAAGAGAAAATATTTACTACCTAGGCTACTTGTCCTCTTACTTCCCAAAAGGGCAGTTAGACTACTCAATAGCGTGCCACCATATATAGAAAGTATTTACTACCTCAGCTACTTGACCTCCTACTCTCCGGAAGGCAGTTCCAGCGGTCAATTGCGAACCACAATATACGAAAAATATTTACTACCTGAGCTACTTGACCTCTTACAACCCAGAGGGAAGTTCGAGCGCTCGTTTTAGTCCCGTAATAAACACAAAATATCTACTACCTAGGCTACTTGTCCTCTTACTTCCCAATAGGGCAGTTCGAGCGCTCAATAGAATACCTCAATATATAGAAAATATTTACTCAGAGCTACTTGGAATCTTACTCCCCAGAAGGTAGTTTAAGCGCTCACTTGCGTACAACAGTATAAGGAAAATATTTACTAAATGAGCTATTTAACCTCTTACTCCCCAAAGGGCAGTTCTAGCGCTCACTTGCGTGACAAAATATATAAAAGATATTTACTACCTGTGTTACTTGACCTCTTACTCCATAGAGTGCAGCATGAGCGCTCACTTACGTGCCACCATATATAGAAAATATTTACTACCTGACCGACTTGATCTCTTTCTCCGTGGAGGGAAGTTTAAGCGCTAAATTGCGTGACACAACATAGAGAAAGTGTTTACTACTTCAGCTACTTGACATCCTACTCTCCGGAAGGCAGTTCCAGCGGTCAATTTCCAACCACAATACACGAAAAATATTAACTACCTGAGCTACTTGGCCTCTTACTACCCAGAAGGCATTTTAAGCGCTCACTTGCGTATCATAATATAAGGAAAATATTTACTACCTCAGCTATTTAACCTCTTACTCCCCAAAGGGCGGGGCGCTCACTTACGTGACACAATATATAGAAAGTATTTACTACCAAAAGTACTTGACCTCCTACTCACTAGAGGAGAGTTCGAGCGCTCAGTTGCGTGACACAATATATAGAAAGTATTTAGTATCTAAGCTAATGGACCTCCTACTCCCCAGGGGGACGTTCGAGCGCTCAGTTGCGTGACACAATATATAGAAAGTATTTAGTATCTAAGCTAATAGACCTCCTTCTTACTAGAGGAGAGTTCGAGCGCTCAGTTGCTTGATAAAATATATAGAAAGTATTTAGTATCTAAGCTAATGGACCTCCTTCTTACTAGAGGAGAGTTCGAGCGCTCAGTTGCTTGATAAAATATATAGAAAGTATTTAGTATCTAAGCTAATAGACCTCCTTCTTACTAGAGGAGAGTTCGAGCGCTCAGTTGCTTGATAAAATATATAGAAAGTATTTAGTATCTAAGCTAATGGACCTCCTTCTTACTAGAGGAGAGTTCGAGCGCTCAATTGCTTGATAAAATATATAGAAAGTATTTAGTATCTAAGCTAATGGACCTCCTACTCCCCAGAGGGAACTTCGAGCGCTCAGTTGCGTGATACAATATATAGAAAGTATTTAGTATCTAAGCTAATGGACCTCCTACTGACTAGAGGAGAGTTCGAGCGCTCAGTTGCTTGATAAAATATAAAGAAAGTATTTAGTATCTAAGCTAATGGACCTCCTACTCCCCAGAGGGAAGTTCGAGCGCTCTGTTGCGTGATACAATATATAGAAAGTATTTAGTATCTAAGCTAATGGACTTCCTTCTTACTAGAGGAGAGTTCGAGCGCTCAGTTGCTTGATAAAATATATAGAAAGTATTTAGTATCTAAGCTAATGGACCTCCTACTCCCCAGGGGGACGTTCGAGCGCTCAGTTGCGTGACACAATATATAGAAAGTATTTAGTATCTAAGCTAATAGACCTCCTTCTTACTAGAGGAGAGTTCGAGCGCTCAGTTGCTTGATAAAATATATAGAAAGTATTTAGTATCTAAGCTAATGGACCTCCTTCTTACTAGAGGAGAGTTCGAGCGCTCAGTTGCTTGATAAAATATATAGAAAGTATTTAGTATCTAAGCTAATGGACCTCCTACTCCCCAGAGGGAAGTTCGAGCGCTCAGTTCCGTGATACAATATATAGAAAGTATTTAGTATCTAAGCTAATGGACCTCCTACTCCCCAGAGGGAAGTTCGAGTGCTCAGTTCCGTGATACAATATATAGAAAGTATTTAGTATCAAAGCTAATGGACCTCCTACTCACTAGAGGAGAGATTGAGCGCTCAGTTGCTTGATAAAATATATAGAAAGTATTTAGTATCTAAGCTAATGGACCTCCTAATCCCCAGAGGGAAGTTCGAGTGCTCAGTTCCGTGATACAATATATAGAAAGTATTTAGTATCTAAGCTAATGGACCTCCTACTGACTAGAGGAGAGTTCGAGCGCTCAGTTGCTTGATAAAATATAAAGAAAGTATTTAGTATCTAAGCTAATGGACCTCCTACTCCCCAGAGGGAAGTTCGAGCGCTCTGTTGCGTGATACAATATATAGAAAGTATTTAGTATCTAAGCTAATGGACTTCCTTCTTACTAGAGGAGAGTTCGAGCGCTCAGTTGCTTGATAAAATATATAGAAAGTATTTAGTATCTAAGCTAATGGACCTCCTACTCCCCAGGGGGACGTTCGAGCGCTCAGTTGCGTGACACAATATATAGAAAGTATTTAGTATCTAAGCTAATAGACCTCCTTCTTACTAGAGGAGAGTTCGAGCGCTCAGTTGCTTGATAAAATATATAGAAAGTATTTAGTATCTAAGCTAATGGACCTCCTTCTTACTAGAGGAGAGTTCGAGCGCTCAGTTGCTTGATAAAATATATAGAAAGTATTTAGTATCTAAGCTAATGGACCTCCTACTCCCCAGAGGGAAGTTCGAGCGCTCAGTTACTTGATAAAATATATAGAAAGTATTTAGTATCTAAGCTAATGGACCTCCTACTCCCCAGAGGGAACTTCGAGCGCTCAGTTCCGTGACACAATAGAAAGTATTTAGTATCTAAGGTAATGGACCTCCTACTCCCCAGAGGGAAGTTCGAGCGCTCAGTTGCGTGACACAATATATAGAAAGTATTTAGTATCTAAGCTAATGGACCTCCTTCTTACTAGAGGAGAGTTCGAGCGCTCAATTGCTTGATAAAATATATAGAAAGTATTTAGTATCTAAGCTAATGGACCTCCTACTCCCCAGAGGGAACTTCGAGCGCTCAGTTGCGTGATACAATATATAGAAAGTATTTAGTATCTAAGCTAATGTACCTCCTACTCCCCAGAGGGAAGTTCGAACGCTCAGTTGCGTGACACAATATATAGAAAGTATTTAGTATCTAAGCTAATGGGCCTCCTACTCCCCAGAGGGAAGTTCAAGCGCTCAGTTGCGTGACACAATATATAGAAAGTATTTAGTATCTAAGCTAATGGACCTCCTACTCACTAGAGGAGGGATTGAGCGCTCAGTTGCGTGATACAATATATAGAAAGTATTTAGTATCTAAGCTAATGGACATCGTACTCACTAGAGGAGAGTTCGAGCGCTCAGTTGCTTGATACAATATATAGAAAGTATTTAGTATCTAAGCTAATGGACCTCCTACTCACTAGAGGAGAGTTCGAGCGCTCAGTTGCGTGATACAATATATAGAAAGTATTTAGTATCTAAGCTAATGGACCTCGTACTCACTAGAGGAGAGTTCGAGCGCTCAGTTGCGTGATACAATATATAGAAAGTAATTTGTATCTAAGCTAATTGACCTCCTACTCCCCAGAGGGAAGTTCGAGCGCTCAGTTCCGTGATACAATATATAGAAAGTATTTAGTATCTAAGCTAATGGACCTCCTACTCCCCAGAGGGAAGTTCGAGTGCTCAGTTCCGTGATACAATATATAGAAAGTATTTAGTATCAAAGCTAATGGACCTCCTACTCACTAGAGGAGAGATTGAGCGCTCAGTTGCTTGATAAAATATATAGAAAGTATTTAGTATCTAAGCTAATGGACCTCCTAATCCCCAGAGGGAAGTTCGAGTGCTCAGTTCCGTGATACAATATATAGAAAGTATTTAGTATCTAAGCTAATGGACCTCCTACTGACTAGAGGAGAGTTCGAGCGCTCAGTTGCTTGATAAAATATATAGAAAGTATT
>NW_025783504.1:0-29367 GCF_021130785.1 Homalodisca vitripennis
TGAAAACCTGTAGTTATGTTTTGCAGTAATCTGGAATTAATAAATATATGTGCTTCTTGCAATCATGTCAAAATTCGATGAAAAAAGAGAATTACTCATTGTATCAAAATCTCATAACCCCGTGTCACTTGTTATAAAACAAAAGTTGTAAGAGTCGAATAGAAACACCCAATACAGAACGACGAGTAATGGAGTAAATGTAGTGTAAATCATATATTTTGCTTTGCGGTAGACTGCACACTCTCTCAGTTGAAAGCTGGAGTTGGTTTAGCTGCATGCCTCAGATCCTCAACACTACTTTACGATCACTTCACTGATTATTCTGTCTGTCGGAACACCACTTATCGGAATGAACATTTTAACCGTTCGATGGGTTTTACGTAGTTACCTTACGGCAAACTACGTTATTCCTACTTCTAGAAATCCTGTAACGTCCTTTATTTCTGACCAAATTATTATTTTTTAATTGTGTATTTAAAAGGTTCAATAGTATAATCGAAATAAAAAGTAGATAATAAATTTAAATAAAACTCCTTTTTCTGTAAAATTGCACCATAATTTAAAAAACAATTTAAGTGTATAGATATGTATACAGGGTGAGTTTTTAAGTCCCTTCCCCCCCTATTTTTTTTTAAACCGTATAAGTTAGGAGGTTTAAACTCCGTACATATTTGTTAGAACCTAAATATCTTGTTTTTCATGGGTTCATTGACTCTCCACCTCCAATGGGGGACGGTCCACGAGGAGTAAGCCGAGATTCTTAAATGTAAGCATAGGTTGATATGCACATCAAATTAAAGGTCTCTGTAAGTAGAATACAATGCCGCAAACCGGACCTCAAAAAGGTTAATCCTAATGAAAATTACAGGGTGTTAAAATGTACAAAATAGTAATGTGCTATTATCTGCGTTTTATCGCGCAACTTTTTAAAAGTTCGTTTCAAAACAATTTTTCTATTGCTGTTTATTCTTTAAAAGAAACTTTATTTTGTTGTGTTTAATGATTTTAAGGGATCACTGGAAGTCCGAGATCTAGGAGTTAACTAAAGGATTTAATAAGAAGTCGATCATGTGTTGTGTCGCCTTGTAAGTATTTTATTTAAAGAATTGTTGTCTTACAAAGGTTTTAGACCCATTTATTTTTATTTCAACAGCGATTCCGGTTCTAATATTGTACGATTCCGATATTAGTAGGTTGTTACTTACCCTTTTATTGTAGTAGATGCTCAAACTGATTGCCTGTTTACTTCCTGACAGTAGTATAGTCTGTTAACAAATTCACTCCTTACACGGGTTAGGATTTCTGGTGTTACTTTCCTGCAGGCCTCAGTAATTCTGTTCCGAAGATCTTCCACACATGCGAGTGGTGTACTTATTGTACTTATCACAGACTTCAAGTGTTCCCACAAAAAAAATCCAGTGGGTTCAAGTCAGGGGACCGTGCCGGCCATTCTATTGCCCCGCGTCGTCCTATCCACTTCTCACGATAATGTACATTAAGGTAACCACGAACATTAACATCGTAGTGTGGAGGAGCACCGCCCCGCTGGAACCTTACTTCTTCTCGATTAAACTCCCCACCATTAGTGCGAATTGTATTTTCTATTAATGGATGAATATTATTTTGGAGCATATGTAAATAACTTTCTCCATTTAAATTTCCGTCAATAAACAGTGGTCCAATCACGTGGTTACCAAAGAGACCTGCCCAAACATTTACTTTCTGGGGATACTGGGTATGATGTTCTCTGTGAACATGGGGATTAGAGTTTATCCCAGTATCTGCAGTTGTGTCTATTCACTAAACCATTTACGTAAAAATGTACTCTCATCACTAAAGCAGATATTATTTACGGTTGTTGGATTTGATATAATTAGTCTATCCATAGTTTCACAGAACTGCAATCTTCTGTCCGGGTCATCTTCATTTAATGCGTGATGTAGCATAATTTTGTAGGGATGAAATTTGTGCTTCTTCAGGGTTATTATTGCTTTGCGTTGTGATACCCTGATATTGTCTGCTATTTGTCTCGAAGAGGTTTGAGGATTTTCACAACTGTACAAAGAACCTCAAAATCAACTTCTTCTGACAAAGGCGGACGGCCTGAACGTTTTGCATCAGTAACGCTACCAGTCTCTCTAAATTTTGTTATTAACTGCCTTAAATAGGTTCTGCTAACAGGTCTTTCTGGATGGTTTTCATTAAATCGTCTCATTGTTTCGTGGTAATTACTCCCAGAAGCGCCAAAAATAAACACCATGTCAACTTTTTCTTGAAGAGTGCGAGACATGTTTCTAACTTTAACAGCACTAAAACTAACAAGGTCAGTAGCCACACTGCAACTAACAAGGTCAGATACTTAATGGCCCAAGTAACTGAAACCAAACATAACAAGTCTCTGGGAATACCCAGATAACATACAACTTTCACTTTTACAACGACACAGGGACTATGTCAAAGATTACATTTAAAAATGCAGACCACAGATTCTGAACAAAATTATTATTAACAAAATTACGAATTATCCTTTTTTAATTCAGATTGTAGCACAGTTTCCAGCGTTAAAAGGCAATGTTAAACGACACATCACATGACCGACTTCTTATTAAATCCTTTAGTTAACTCCTAGATCTCGGACTTCCAGTGATCCCTTAAAATCATTAAACACAACAAAATAAAGTTTCTTATAAAGAATAAACAGCAATAGAAAAATTGTTTTGAAATGAACTTTTAAAAAGTTGCGCGATAAAACGCAGATAATAGCACCTTACTATTTCGTACATTTTAACACCCTGTAATTTTCATTAGGATTAACCTTTTGAGGTCCGGTTTGCGGCATTGTATTCTACTTACAGAGGCCTTTAATTTGATGTGCATATCAACCTATGCTTACATTTAAGAATCTCGGCTTACTCCTCGTGGACCGTCCCCCATTGGAGGTGGAGAGTCAATGAAACCCATGAAAAAACAAGATATTTAGGTCTAACGAATATGTACGGAGTTTAAACCTCCTAACTTATTACGGTTTTAAAAAAAAAAATAGGGGGGGAAGGGACTTAAAACTCACCCTGTATGTAAGTTCTAATTGTCATTATATCATTAATAAATACATACTACATATCCATATTTAACCGTATGATTATCATGTTCTTCTTCCTACCATATTTCTGTTTCCCCTCATGCATTACTATGAAACCACAATTACCTCACAATTATTGGTGTTGTGGGTTTTCCTTTGGCTTCGGGAAGTATGCTATATGATACTGTATATTTATTTTGAGTACAAAAAATTACTTCAGCCTTCAGTCTCAATAGTTATCTGTCTCCATAATTATAATTATGTAGTGACGTGAATATATTCTATATTCCCCACATATCATAATTGTTAGCAACATAGATGAAAATATATTTTATTACAGTAAAAAACTGCAGTTTTTCCTGCTGTCAATATCATAAAAGTACTTGGAAATTGCTAAATATAAGTACTTACTAAAAATAAGGCTTTGTCATTGATGCAAATTCGATTCTACAAAACGGTTTACAGTGTTTTCCGCAATGTAGTTAAAATTTCCTATGTGTATGTGAAACAGCTTGAGCCATGACAGTAGCCTTGAGTTTTTCAAAACTTAATCCAAAAGTTC
This sequence comes from Homalodisca vitripennis, assembly GCF_021130785.1. Classification (NCBI taxonomy): domain Eukaryota; kingdom Metazoa; phylum Arthropoda; class Insecta; order Hemiptera; family Cicadellidae; genus Homalodisca; species Homalodisca vitripennis. The sequence goes on from NW_025783504.1 coordinate 3,642, forward strand.
ATTAAAATGGACATTTTTAAGGTTTTAGAATGTTTTTATAAAATGCACCTTATGCCAAATTACGTTTTAGTAGAGACGGAAATTAAAATTCGAGAAACATTGTCATGCTTATACCTTTTTCCGAATCTTTACACATGTTTAGTATTTTACAGTTACATTTTAACTTCCAGCATTTTAAATCCTCAAATAAGACAATAGGAAATACAATGTTACTGGCACATATTAACTTGTACACTTAATTGAGTCATACCGAAGCACTGATATAACAGAGGTTCCACTTACCACCAGCAATTGTCAACCTCATAGACCTTATGTTCACAGTTCAATCCTCCATGAAAACCACTGCCCATCATCTCGCACATAAATAACATCATAACGTGTAATGCGATTAATAAGATATCGGTGACAACATTGAATTTTATGAGGAACAACCTACGCCAGGACAGCAAGTAGACAGATTGAACATTTAAAAATCTACTTGTTCTTAAGAGTTGGGAGGGAGAAGTTCGGAACGTGAACAAGCTGAATATGTGTGACAAGTAGTTAATCTGATAGTATTAATAAACAGCGACTGAGTTAAATAGTCGCCTTGATGCAAGATCACCCGGGATCTGCCGTTTACTATCCCGGGTCATTCAGTGACATCATGTTTCAGACTCTTTTAGACATTTTTCAGACAATGTGACATCTCAGGTTATTCAGACTCATCAGTAAGTAATACCTGTGACAATTTCATTGTACTATAAGTTTTTTGTATAATTTATGATTACTATTTATACATACTAATAAATAAATAACCAGAGGTTTAATTGGTGGTAGTGTACTAGGTGACTAACAAGGTGGAAAAGTGGCAAGTCCTAATCCCAAGTAACTGTGTGTGTGGGGAGGGGGAGACTGCATAACTGTAGACGTGAAACTCCCTGGATTCAGCCGTAGTCCCTACTTGCTAATACTGTAGTATGTACTATTCCTGAAATACCAACTATGAATTGTTTTACTCACTACTATATCTATATTTTTATAACAAGCATTTAAGTATTTAACTCAATATTATGTCTCCGAGTAGAAAAATAAAGTTATGTTATGTACTATATTCTAGCTTCGATAATATAAAAACATTGCTTTAATACATGTTACAGTTTAATTACAGCTCTATTTGTTAAATATCATATACCTATTATTACAAACCTTTTAATTGTTTCTATGACTATTAAAAGTTGTTGAGCTGTATAGAAGCCTACATTAACGTATCTGTTGTGCCCCTGAGAGAGTTTATGGAGCAATGTGTCATGCTAATGGCGAGCCGGGGTGTATACGGTCGTGTGTTGTCACAATCTCGTAGTGGTATATAGTACCAGTTTCAGTATCTCTCGACTTTTATAGAAGAAGGACACTGTATAATATGGATCTTAATAATATTTAAGATATACTAAAACTATTTTGCTTTTTTAACAATTTAAGCGATCTATATTCTTAAGAAATAATGTAATCTTTTTTATACATGTTTAAAATTGCAATGATCAAAACAATAGGCGGTTAACCATTAAAATGTCATGAAATTGCGGATCTTTTTTTAAGTAAAAGCATTTCACTCGTATAAACCGATAAATAATTTAATTACTGTACAAATTACCCAAAAACAAATGGAATTTAATTTTAAAAAAACTGTTGTTAAATGCCTTCAATTTAGCCATAAGCAAATATGGGCCATTTCTGTGACGCTGGAAGGACACCAATATATTCAGGTGTAACCGAACACAAAAGCGACATTAGTTTGTCAAATTGCCGCCATTCAGCGCCGGTCGCTCAAGTCGTTAGAATACCCTATTCACCCGCCAAGAGTATATTGTCAATCCCGCTAACGCAAATCTTTGGCAACAATTAAACGACGACGTGTCAATCTACATTATAATGTAAACCTTTCATGTATCTGAAGCGTTTCAAATTTTAAATAACCTCTGCTCGACCATCGGTTTTTTACGTCGCTTTTTGTGTTGTATATCGAATTTCAGACTTGAATTGTTTTTATCCTTAACCATAAAAATATGATAATAGAATCAATCGTGGAATGTAGTTGAATTTTGAAGTCCTATAATTAAATATTACTGACTATATATTCTATAATAATATGGTTTAAGTGTCAACTTAATTTTAGTGAGAAAAATTAAATGATGTAGTAATGATAACATTGCAGCCAGAAAATTATTAATCAGATGAAATTAATAAGTTGTTGTTAGAAGACTACATAAACAAAAATCAACATTAAGTCTTAGTAAGCCTAAACTGTTATTTGTTGCATGCGTTGCACACGTGTTTCTGTGTATAACGGCTCTGAGATTGTCAAATGTCTACCTGAAAGTATTAACTCCAGCGAACTCTTCCCTGTTTACCACAAGTAACATATATTTTGATCCTGTATGTTTTCATGGAACGGAATTGTACGACGAATAACATATGCCTATAACGTAACTAAAATATTAAAGTAAAACCTAAGTTTCTGCAACATGTAGATAGGAAACAGATATGCTAATCATATTTACTTTTATTAACTGAACACGAATATTAACAAGTAATAAACTTAAAATCAAGTACAGATTAATATTTTTTAAATTTCCAAAATTGCTGGGTACACATTATTACTTCTGGAAGTATTTGATTTTTTGATGATTTTCACAAGCAAATTTATTATATATACATTATACTATTACTACATTATATATATATATATATATATATATATATATATATATATATATATATATATATAGTATTATGTATATATACCATACCTATTACCCTAGCAAGACACGAGGTTTGGAATGGGTAAGACCCAAACTTATACGTATATAATTATTTCAGTAAATATTATGTTGAGTAATGCGGTAGAACAATATGCAGTTCGCCAGTTGAGTGGTTCTAAAGTAGACAATGCCCGGTGCGGGTAAACACAAAGAGCCGAAAACAAGGTTTTATCCAATATAGCTTACCGCACTCTCACTCTATCTAAACTTTCAGAGTTGTGTTACTTTTATATTACTTCTGTTGTGAATTAAAGTGTAAAATTTTACTATTGTGCAACTGACCCTAGGATCTGAGTAACACAACCAACCCTTTTACAATATTCGACAATGTTTTTCTTTTCTATATACGATAGGTAACCTGTATGACTAAGAGGGAGTAAGAAATTAACTACGATTACAAATTCAATGGTCTATTTTAGAAAGCTATCTGACCCTACCTTACATAAAATAGAAAGATTATTCTTTTGTAAGCATGTGACGCAAAGTTTACGTTAGCAAAACAACTATTGGTTGAATAGAAGGGGGAAATTTTGTCAAGGGCTATCCTAAAAAAACTATTACAGATAAAATTGCTAAAAAGTTTTTAGTTGTAAGATAAGAAAAATAAATTAAGTTTGTTGTGATGGGTCATACTATCTCCAGTGTAAGGATAGTCACACGTTAGGCGATTATTACTTATTTTATTTTATTTTTAGTAAAATATTTCATATTTTAGTTATAAAAAGTTGAAGGGTTCCAAGATCTCAAAGAAACTGTCAGAGAATAGAAAGAATAGTGGTTGTAATCTATCATAACGTCTCATTTCGTCCTTTTTACTGACCTCTGTATACTTTTTGTATAAATCAAATTTTATAATAAACTACATCAAATAACAACCGCTATAAACTTGTTGTCTCTTGATCATGTACTTTGAGCTTGTTCATATTTAATTGATATTCGAATAATAGTTATGATCATGGGTTAATTTACTGCAAAAAAATGTTTTGAGTTCTGAAATATAGAATCGGTTGGATCGGCGTGGTGGAACAGTCAGTAGACAAATGTCCCATAGTTAATTCATCAATCTCACAGCAGAGTGCGCTAGGTTGTGGTAAAACGTTTTATTTCACTCAGGTATTATTGTAATTCTCTACTTCCAAATTCTCCTTCTTAAGTCATAACCAATGGGTGGAAATATATATATATATATATATATATATATATATATATATATATATATATATATATATATATATATATATATATATACATACATAGTTGGGCTATTAAAATGTTTTTACATTTGAAAAGTTTTGTAAACTTATCTAAAAACATAATTTAATACATTTAGTGATCTATAAAAATATAAGCAGCTAAATAAAACATATGAGCTCGATATAAAACAATTTTAAGCGCTGCTGAAACGCGTAGGCCGTACTTTAAATTTTAAAAGTACTTTACTGGAGAAACTAGAATGAGGTTAGCTTACTCTATTATTTAAATGAAGTTTATAAAGTCAAAATATTATAAAGTTAAATCATTAGGGCGTACTAATGTCCGGTTTGGAGATTGGTCTAGAAAAATTACAAATACATAATTATTACAAATGTAATACTGTTACAGGTAAAATTCTTATCTACAGAAACGTAGCTTTATCCCCAATATTCCGAATAAAGTGTCTGAAATAAGTGTCCCGTTATGTTCATTACTTTGGCGGCAAGATTCCTTCCAACATCAGTGCACTCAATAATAGTCTTTGAGAGCAATTCCATTGTCATATCATCTGGTCATCAGGGACCAGTCATGATCGGAAGGAAACTCTTTACCAAAATTACCATCCTGGTCATAGGGAGAAATCTCAGCATCTCGTTCCGGCTCTAGTCAGCTGTGGCTGAAGGACCATACGATCATTTTTTAGGAGATCTAAGTATCATACAAAGTTTTTCATTTTTGTACCAGAGAGATCTAGTCTCGTCTGTGAGAGAATTGTTTGAAAAGGATAATAGTATTAAAGTAATTTGCCATCGTTAATTGTTTACATAAGATTATACATCACGTTTTTAGAAACCTCATCTGATCTTTACATCAGTTTTTAAAGCCCTAGAAATGTAAGAAATAGATTAAATAAAACAAATAAAATGGTATTGAACACATAAATGTCGATGTTTAAAACGAAAGGGTTTAAAGTTGTTTCACGCAAAAATAAATATCAGGTTATCTGTGACTACTTAAGTTAGAAGAAGATAAATAAATTCCACATGAGAGCTTAGAAGCACCGCTATCCCTCCGGACATAAACACTACCAAAGATAAGGTGATATTATTTGCGCATATTGTGCCTGGTTGCTGGATCTCCAACATTGTCGTGGTTTGATACGTGAGTACCGTAGTGTTACGCCTTGCTATGAAACTATCCATCGCCAATAATTATATTTGAAAAATAACTAATTTTTGTTTATAAATTTTTATTTGCATTTATTACGCCTTTAACACTCTCAAAATATAAAATAAATGTTTAAAACGTGTGATTTTGTATGTATTTGATCTTAGTTTTTATTACTTGTTAATAAAAATAACAGGTTTTGTTATATTTTATAGTTTGTATACTATATTTTGTCTTAAAACGGATATACTATGATTTTACAACCAAAATTAATGGCCTAAAAGTGTTTAAAGCTGGCTTACGGGGTAAGATTCAAGGTTCCTCAAGAAAGCCAAATAAGACAGTTTCAGCCGCTAATTAAGGGATCCGAGTTCGTAGCTCGAAAATCTACTACTCTTCTGTCAATCATTATAAATATTAAACTGTGCTATTAGTCTATTTTGTCATATGTGTATAATATATACGAAAGATTAATCGAGCATTAAAAACGTATCAAAATTATTCGGCATTCTGACCATATATTAATTTAGATTAATTAAAATCGTGTGTGAAATCAGCCGTGGAAAAAAATTCTATTCTCGTTTTTAGTGCAATGAGTGTACTTTTATTGAAAATAACTATGATATTGCCTCTTATACCAAAAGCAAATAATTTTACACCAGCGTGTTTTTGTAAGCTGGCTTGGTTTGTTTTGATAACTCGTACAGCTGCTTTCTGGCTGTTCAACGTAGTGTTTAATCCATACGGGTTTAAAATTAGATTGCAAGCTCTAAAACAACAATATTTCATTTCTCAACTATTTTCGATGTGCTAGAAACATGAAATTTTAAGCACACTTAAATAATTATTTTCATGAAGATTAACCACCCATTAGGGCTGTTGAAATGGGGTTGCAACTCTTATAAGAACTACATATTTGTTTTTAAAATGTCCTAATGTCCTAGAGAGATGAAATTTGACAAACGCGTGCCTCATGACTTATATAATACTTAATACTTATAAAATATCCACAGGCGTTCGAAATATGATAAAACTCCAGAAACACTTATTTTGTTTTTTAACTCCCCAATGTGCCGCAACGATGAAATTTGACACGCACGAGTTTTATAGTTTCAGTTGATAAATAAAATATTATTTTGCTGATAAACCAGCCAAAGAGATTGAAACCCCAAGAAATCAATACAATATTTTTGTTATTAAACATCCAGCTCTCCTAGAAAGGTGAAAGGTTATGCTCTCGATAACCTACCTAGACACGAAACACCTTAAATCGTATAAATTTAAAGAAGATAGAGAAGGACCTTAAAATTATTAATCAATTCGTACATATTGTTGTCAGTTTCATTTTATAAGTATAAATTAAGCATTGTTGCCCTAAATAATGAGAACATTGATGTGGTTTTTTTAATTATTTCCATATTCATTTTAAATTACTTAACCCTATCATATAACAAGGAGTATAATGTTTATATTATATAATCCACTTGATATGTGTTATAGGACTCCTGAGATGTGATTTATCATATAGTTTTTAAAATGTTACATTAAAAATAGAAGACATCCAAATTGTAATAAAAGAATGCTCGAGCAATATTCATACTTTAGTCATACATAATTAATTTCACTTTAGTTACGTTTATACGTGGCCTACTAATTTGAGAGAATTATTAAAACTCCTAAGAAATATAACATCGTCTGAGCAACAAAGAACTTTGTGTCAAAGGAAAAGTAACATTGCCTTTGCTGTGACATTCCACTATAAACCAACTCTTTCTTATCCAATAATGGAAATGCTGCTAGCTTTCCCACAGGAGACATTACATTTCAGAATTGTTTTCTACTCCCAAGCTCAGTGAATTTCTTTACATAGTTTTAGCCTTTACGAGGACGTTTGCAACTTTTTGTTTGATCATAATGTCTGCCTTTGTATTTTTAAATGACAAATTGGACATTGTAAGAATTTAACTTCATTTGAACGATAACAGATATCTGCGCATACTGTATAGTTGATCTTATAGGATTAACAATTAAAATTTGGCTAATGGGCATTCGATATCAGACGTCAGTTTTATCAAAACAAAAAATAATGGTGGTATCCATTACGATATTAAGTAAACAAATTTGGATATCCATGAAAAAAATTAACTACACACTCCTAGATACCCACTTTATTATCCGAAAAAGGTCAATATAAAACAACAATTTAAAGGCTGTACCACAACTTAAAAATATATAGATGTTGAGGGCAATGTAAAAATATTTGTATATTGCCAAGAAATATTATGTTTTTGTACAAAGGTATACAATAGTAGTTACCAAAAAAAGTGAATATTTATGGGCCATTGCAATTCGGGCTACGCCGGTCTTAGTAGATTTTATGCTGTAGCCGATTTTCTGTCAGCCTTTTTACAATATAATAGCCCCCAAATAGTAATTTAAACGCATACAATACATATTCAACTTTTGTTAGTGTCAAAAAAAGTATCTCAAAACTAAAAGTTTGTTTAATACAAATCTTAGCTGATCACAGATTGCACCCTATTTACAGAGGAACACTCCACACATCGAAGTAGTTCTGGAGATAGATAGGAATATCTTGCAATGGCAAACATTTATCTGAGGAATGCTTGGTATTCCATATAAAAGGGCAGTAGGCTATGACGTCACTGTGATACTGCGGAGTACCGCATATAAAAATCCAGAAGGTTCCAACAAAGATAGTGTTATATAATACACACTAAATAGTATAAAACAAGTATTCCTGTCCATCTTAAAACTGGTACGTGTTTATATCTGCAAATTTTTACGGGAATAATACAGTATAAAATTAAATAATAATGATATTTCCTTACATGCATTTTTGATCCTTCCCCTTCTTCAGGTGTCTAAAACTGCATTACAAGTTTAATCATAAAAAAGTAAACTAAAATAATATACAGTGGTAAAGATTAAAGTTACATTTTGTAACAAGTGTAATCTGTGAATAATTTGATGTATTGTAATTATTAACTTTATTTAAATCAATTTTTATTGGGACAAAGCTGCGCTCAGTTTCAATCTACCCTAGGCCTACATATTCAGGAGTCCTTCATTGTTCATTTTAACAAATATTACATTTTTTAATTGTGGAATATCTTGGACTTTTGTTATTAATTAATATTGATGTTAAATTATTATATTACCAAGGATAAAAATGGCTATGAGTAATTACTACTACTATTCTGTATGCAATGTATTGTATATGTATATCAGTGTATTGTCAGGCTGTGCTCGGTGTGTGGAGCTCGACAATAGCGAATCAGCGCCTCACAATACACAATACGGCCTATTGTTAGAGAGTGTTGTGTTTATACTGACGTTACCTGTTCTCTAGGGCACATTAAAAATTATTATCACTTATGTTAAAATATTTTGAGTAATCAAAGACAAATCCATTTTAATTACCAACTTTCTTACCAGACATTTTTTTTCTGACTAGACTTAATTTATGTACTTTCACCCTTATGACGTGTCTTAATATTTGATTCTATAGTGTTAACAACTCAAAGCCTCATAATGAAAACGAAGGAACAGAACTTCTTATGGAAGAACATCAAAATAAATAAGTAAGCTTAAAAACTTATGTTATCCATTTCTACATTGGCAACTAATAAAGTATTTTCCAAACTAGAAAACAAGGATATCATAACGTACTCCAGTATAGCATTTAAGATTTAAGATTTAAGTGGTTACCTTTTTTAGTACGTAACAGGCAGACATGAAATCTTATATTAATCATCATAATCTTGTTACATACTGAAACCGTACATCGCCGTTCGCACACCCACAGCAAACCATCAGGGAAGCGCGCGCCCATAGTGGCGAACGGGATGCCGGATCAAAACTAAACTAGGTAAAAAAAAAGAACACCGTGGTCAGCATACTCAGGTTCATTTACTAAGACACAACATAGGCCTATCTAGTCAATATAAATATATAAGTATATATACTATAAATAAAAATAAATAAAAAGTGCCTGCAGTAGTATATACCTCAAACAACCCTTATCAGGTGCACCTGCATACAAAAATTAGAAACGCCATAATTTGAAACAAGAAATGCCAATTCCACCCGGTATCCTTCGGCTAAGGGCGGGCTCCTAATGAAATCCAAGAAATAACTAAATAATATCTAAAACTAACTTAAAATTAAATAACAAAATATAAACTATATAAATGGCAACAATAACAATAACAAATAAATAAAGAATATGAGCAGGGTATCACAGATGTTGACTAGTAGCAATGTCCATCATGGTGGCCGTCCTTCAGCAGAGCGCAAAAGCGAAGGTTCTCTGCGACCACGCATGATGGAGAGATGACAGCAGAAAATCAACTCATCTCCTGGACCTCATCAGTGAGGGGCCGTAAACTTAGCCGCACATGTCAGAAGGAGAACAGCTCCGCAAAACTAACAAACACTTAATTAAACTAAATTTTAACTTGGAGCTACTCCTAACTTGTACACCACGGCTCGGAGTCTTTGCCACTCTCCCGGAAAGGCCAAACGCCTTCAAATGGTCAGTGGCCTCTGCAGCCAATAAACCACACACACATACACTATATAAAACACACATGAGCCGGGGAAATATAGGTATTGAACCGGCTCAGACTCCCCCCCCCCCAAAAGGAGGAACTCCCCTCTGTTAATTTCTTCAAAATTAAGAACCAAACGAAATGCCTCTCCCCCCAATGGTTGAAGAATTATAAACCGGAAACCCTGAAGTCTGCAGAAGGTAAAACCAAGAAAATCCAGTTGGAGGCAAGAAATCCCTCCAAGAGTTGCGTGGGTACAAAGAAGAAAACAGGAACCTTGATCAGGAAGAAGGAGCAGAGGTGATCAGGCCTCTGGACCTAAAACCCTCCCGCACAGACTAAAGAGAAATCACGGATGACTCCGGCAAGGCTTCAGATGGGATATGTGCGCCTTCCTGAAAATCTTCCCGGACTGAGGATCTCCCAGTCGGGCAGTCACCGGAGTCAGAAACTTCAAGATGCGGTGGGGACCAGTCCACCTGTAGCAAAGTTTAGCAGCTCTTTTATCCACAGCCGAACTGACTGGGTGAGCCTTGCAGTAAACTAGATCCCCCACCTGGAAGGGATTGGCAATACGACCTCGGTTGTACTTCCTCCTTACTAACTCCCTAGCCCGAATGAGATTCCGCCTGGCTGCCTCCCAAGTGGCTTTCACATTGGGAGTACCAGGAGGTGGCAGAAGATCGCTAATTTTCCAAAGGTTCGCCAAAGGGTTGTTTGGCGGAAAGCCAAATAATAACTCGAAAGGTACCGCCTTGTGACTTTCATGCTGGGCCGTATTAAAGGCAAATTGGATCCAAGGTAGTTGTTGATCCCAGGTGGTCTGATTTTCCGCATGAAAGGCAATGAGATCGAAGATTGCGATTAAACCGTTCGGCGTGAGAAGGCTGAGGATAGAAAGGGGAAGTAGTCACATGGCGGATTCCGTGCCCAAAGCACATTCTTTTAAAGATATTGGAGACAAACTGTGAACCATTATCGGAAACTAAGGTGGCGGGGATTCCAAAGTGTTGAAAAAAAATGGTTACGAAGTGCTTGCACCGTGAGCTGCGCGGTAGCACTCCGCAATGGGAACAACCAAACAAACTTGGAGAAGGCATCCACACAAACAAGTAGGAACTTATTTCCGGACTTGCTACGCGGGAGAGGCCCAACATAGTCAATGAAAACCTTCTCCAAAGGTTTTTTCCGCCACCTCAGATGACAAAAGACCCAACTTGGTATTTTGAGCGGGTTTGCTTAGCGAGCACAGTTCACAAGAACGTACTCGAGCTGCAATATCCCGGTCCATACCTTTCCAGATGAACTGATCCCTAATTTTCGCGATGGTCTTATGAATTCCTAGATGTCCGCCCACAGGAGAAGAATGAAAATACTGAAAGACCATCGGTACAAGAAAGCTTGGCAGCACTAACTTAGGTTTTCTCCGCTGCTTGTCACGGCAGCATAGAGCACCTCGGTACAGAAAATAAGGAGGGTGGGCACCTCCGTTTTTAAGCTCATTGATGATAGCAGTCAGCTCGGGATCCTTAAGTTGGTGTGGAACAATGTCCGAAAATGCCAGAGGAAAGTCTAGGAGCACGCCACAACATGGCGGCTCTGATAAATTCTGGTGGTCGTTGGGTAAGTGATACATGCGTGACAGAGTGTCCGCTATGATATTTTGGGTGCCTCGCACGTGCTGCACTGTGAACTTAAGGGCAGAAATCTGGACTACCCAGCGACCAATCTTCCCGAGCTGACGGGGGTGGGCAAGGAGCCAAGAAAGAGCCTGGTTGTCGGTTTCCAACAAAAATTCTTTATGTTCTAGGTAACGCCTGAACTTGTTAATTCCAAACACTCCAGCTCATAAACAGAACAACTCTTCTTCTCACAAGGGGTTAACGTGCGTGAAGCATAAGCTATGGGCTGCCGGATACCATCTACTTCTTGCGATAAAACAGCAGCAACGGCTAAGGAGGAAGCATCAGTTTGCAAGACGAACTTACGACTGAAATCAGGCATAGCCAAGACTGGAGGCTGCATCACTGCCTCTTTCAGCTGCTCAAAAGCAGTCTGTTGCGCTTCACCCCACTCAAACTTGGCACCCTTTTTCCTAAGAGAGTTCAGAGGGGCCGCCACTTCAGCAACATTGGGGATGAAACGACGATAAAAATTTATCATTCCCACAAAACGGGCAATCCCCTTGGCATCCTTAGGAGGAGGAAACTCCCTGATTGCCTGGGTTCTCTCTGGATCAATACAAACACCTCGAGAAGAGACAAGATGACCCAGAAACGATATTTCAGGCTGAGCAAAACTCACCTTTTCAGGATTGACGGTAAGGCCAGACTCTCGCAGCCTAGTTAGAAACTTCCTCTAGATGAGTCAAGTGCTCCTCATAACTCTCACTGTACACAAGCAGGTCATCCAGATAGTTGAACACGAACTTAAATTTGACATCATGAAAGATAGAATCCAGGAGTCTGGTGAGTGTCTGGGCCCCCACAGCCAAGCCCATTGGCACTCGGGTGAACTGGTACAAATTCCAAGGCACACAAAAGGCAGTGAGAGGTCGAGACTCGTGTTTTAGAGGAATCTGATGATATGCCTGATTAAGATCAAAAATGGAGAAATACTTGGCCTTACCAAACCAGTCGAAAGCAGAATGCAAATCGGGGAGAGGCACGGAGTCAATTTCTATCTGAGCATTGAGCTTTCGATAATCCAGGACCAATCTGGACTTCCCATTAGGTTTCGGCACTAGAAACGCTGGACTGGAAAAATTTGAGCAAGACGGCTCGATTACCCCACTCTTAAGTAAATCATCAATCATATTTCTCAGAATTTCCATCTTGGGCGGAGCAAGCTTATATGGATGGGAACGTACAGGACGGGTGTCTGTAAGACGAATCTCGTATTCCAAGAGATTGGTCGTGCCCAGTTTGTCAGTTAGGACTTCAGGAAAACTGGAACAAATCTGCCTTATGTCCTCAGCCTCTTTCGGCGTAAGATGTCCTAGTTGGTCAGGAGGAGTCAAGCTCTTATCTTCCATCTCTAAGGCAGCAGTCCCACGAGACTCGACATCTGAAAAGGGAACGAGCACCCGCCTGGCGAAAGCAAAGAAAACATGACTGGAGGCCAAATCCAAAATCATGCCAGTTTTTCCGATAAAATCTGCTCCCAAGATGAAAGGAAAAGTCAGGTCCTTAGCCACCAAAAAGCTCCAATCCCAAGAGAAATAATTAATTTTGATGTGAATCTGGGCACTACAGATAATAGGTAAAGGTGTGCGTGAAGCAGTCCAGCAGATAAGTGAACTAGGCTCAACCTGCCGTATTAGCCCAGAGGATTTTAGATCTTCAAAAAACGACAAAGAAATCAGGCTGCGTGCTGACCCAGAATCAACCAGGGCCTTCTGCACCACATTCCCCACAAGCACATCCAGTTGTGGGCAGGTTGAGCGGGCAGCCCTTACTCCCTGCGCAGCCAGAGCAGCAACCTCCCCTCTCGGCCAACGATGATAACTGTCCCCAAGTCTATTTCTTTCTGTTTTCTTTCTGTTCTGTATTAAACCAGCTACCCTTTTTACCATCAAAATTAGGTACATATTTGCCCTCAAAATTACCTTTACGGCACGAGTCGGGCTTACTCGTCCGCAAGCTTACTAGTTTTTTTTATTAAGTGGACAAAACGGTCTAATATGTCTCACTTGCTTGCAGCCATAACAGGTAGGAGGCTGCCTACGGGAAGGAGCAGCTGCTGGCTCAGACTGCACCGGAGCATGGACCGGCCCCGGAGGCAAGTGAGGAAGATGCCTCGACATGGCCTCCCTTTGATCATCCGCATCCTGAACCCCTCTAGAGATGATGGAGAGGCGGTCCAAATCCGCAAAAAGATGCGGGACGGCTACAAAAAATCAAACGGGAGCGTTCTTCAGGTTTAATGCCCTCCAAAATAAGGCTCACCAACTCCGTTTCGCTCAAGCTCAAGCGCAACACCACAACCCGGGCTACATCCCGTATCTCCCCGACAAAATGGCTCAACGTCTCGTCTGGTGCCTGAGGACGGTAAACGCGTTCCACCCGCAAGCGCTCCTTAACCCGAGCAGGTACAAAGAACTCCAAGATCTCGGCGTGGAACTGGTCAAAGGTGGCACCTCTCTTAAGGCAGTCTAGAAGGCGATCAAAAAGCGGCCTTAAGGAAAACTGCGCTAAAAATCTGCATAAGCATGGCATCTGTCATACCAGGAAATTCTCTTAGCTTAAAAACTTCCAGAAGGAAATGGATAAGTAAATTAGTGTCAAGTCCATCAACTCTGGGGAAGTGTTGTAAAACACTCCCCAAAGGATGAGGCAGTTTGCCAAAGCTAGAAAAGGAAGGCACAACTATAGATGATGCCTCACCAGCCGCTTCAGGAGGGCCACTACCCATCGGAGACATAGTAACTCTGGGAGGCTCGAAAGAAAGAGCCGGTGGATGGTTAGCAAAAAGTAATGGTAGTGGGAACCTCCGTTGGAGTGACAGCGGTAAATAGTAACCCCCCTTCTCTTTCACCGAGCGCACCTCACTCAAACCATCTAAGGCTTGTTTTAATTTATTACTGGCCGAAAAAGCCCAACTTTTAATATCAGAGTCTAAACTAGGAGCTGACATAAGTAAAACTATTCTGTCACGCCAATGTAAAAGCTGAGATGCCAATCTAGCCTTTGCTGACCCGGACATGGGAAGTGACTCAAAATTAATATCGTCTTCTAATTCCTCCATTCGGGTTTTACAAAACTCAAATTCTGTGTTAATTTGGAACTCTGCATTCCAGCTGCGGTCCAACGCTATACAAGCCCGTAATTGAGCTCTTAATGCCCTCACATCTCCCTCGGGCTTCTGTCCTCTCGCCAGGACCTCAAAAACCAACTCGGGCTTGCGTAGATGTTCAGGCACCAGGGAAAACGCCATACCAAACAATTAAGACAAATAAATACAACAATAAACAACAAAGCGTACGCAACAATTACTTAGTAACCTAAGTGGACTCAACTCACAAAAGGCTTACACTGACGAGGTCCAAGTGAAGAACTCAACACCTGCTACCCAATAGAAGGATACCCTGCAAAAATATACACTAACCACAACCTACAAACACAGAAGCAATAAATATAACAAAACAACACATTGATAGGGGAGAAGTAGAGTACAGTTAGATAAATTTAGCGGTTAAGCAATTTAGAGTCCCTTGCTCCCTGCAAAGGGTAAGTCTGCAGGAAGCAAGACACTAAACCAATTCCACCCGGTATCCTGTGCTAGGGCGAGCTCCTAATGAAAAAAAGTTGTGTACTCTAACCTCCCCCTACCTAACACTAACCTACACCAACAAACAAAACCAGAACTGAGAGACAGCTGAGAGAGCAGCTAACCACGCTCTGCTACCATTGAAACCGTACATCGCCGCTCGCACACCCACAGCAAACCATCAGGGAAGCGCGCGCCCATGGTGGCGAACGGGATGCCGGATCAAAACTAAACTAGGTAAAAAAAAAGAACACCGTGGTCAGCATACTCAGGTTCATTTACTAAGACACAAACATAGGCCTATCTAGTCAATATAAATATATAAGTATATATACTATAAATAAAAAAAAAATAAAAAGTGCCTGCAGTAGTATATACCTCAAACAATCCTTATCAGGTGCACCTGCATACAAAATTAGAAACGCCATAATTTGAAACAAGAAATGCCAATTCCACCCGGTATCCTTCGGCTAAGGGCGGGCTCCTAATGAAATCCAAGAAATAACTAAATAATATCTAAAACTAACTTAAAATTAAATAACAAAATATAAACTATATAAATGGCAACAATAACAATAACAAATAAATAAAGAATATGAGCAGGGTATCACAGATGTTGACTAGTAGCAATGTCCATCATGGTGGCCGTCCTTCAGCAGAGCGCAAAAGCGAAGGTTCTCTGCGACCACGCATGATGGAGAGATGACAGCAGAAAATCAACTCATCTCCTGGACCTCATCAGTGAGGGGCCGTAAACTTAGCCGCACATGTCAGAAGGAGAACAGCTCCGCAAAACTAACAAACACTTAATTAAACTAAATTTTAACTTGGAGCTACTCCTAACTTGTACACCACGGCTCGGAGTCTTTGCCACTCTCCCGGAAAGGCCAAACGCCTTCAAATGGTCAGTGGCCTCTGCAGCCAATAAACCACACACACATACACTATATAAAACACACATGAGCCGGGGAAATATAGGTATTGAACCGGCTCAATACTGAACTACAATTTATCTAGTATCTGAGGTATTGATCTAGAGCATTTAATTTATTTTGATCTTAGAGAGAATAATTGGGATAATCTTGCTTTTAGCGCATCATCAAAATATCATTGTTTACAACAATAAAATTATTTGATATTAAAACCGCTCATACCACTATATAAAGTATAAATTTATTCAATTGATAGAGCCTGGAAATGTAAAATTCATGTACATTTTAAAAGATTACTTAAAAGAAATTCACAATTTATGATCCCATGACGTATTGTAACATTATTTTAAGTGTTGATTGATTTAAAAATGTATTTGATATTGCGATGTTATTTATAAAACAATATAATGTTTTTCATTATACTTCCTTAGGGATTTTCCTAATCTAACTCGGTTAAATATTTTTTATTTCAAGCTGTGAAATCTCATTTATTTGTAGATAAAAGGTTGGCCAAGACCTTCGAACATTCTAAAGAAGTGGATAGTTCTTTATTTAAAGTGGCGATATCTGATTTATCTAGATAAAAGCTTGACTAAGACCCCGTTCACACAATATAACTAGTTTTACTAAAACCCCCAAAAGAGTAAAGAGAGAGCTTTGCATTGTTTGAAACTGATGACATTTTAGTTTCTTTTCTATTAATGGATATCTTGAATAGACTACAGGAAGTATTGAACTTCGATCTCTGCCTTAAGTTTTTATTGAAAATAACGCAGAAATATAACCCAAACTTATTCTTCCCGTATTCAAAGGCTACGGTAACATGCGTGGATATTAACGTGCGGAGAATGAAAAAGAAGAAACAGATAAAAATAAAATAATAAATAAAAGATTAAACAGAACATGACCATAGTGACATTCCTATGGTGTGAACCGTAGGTTGACATGGCCATAGGTGAAAAACAGGGTATAAACAATTTATCATTTTTAATTATATGAAATTGTTTTACATAAATCCAACTTTTGAACTCTTGGCTATATCAAATGCGCTCAAAATATTTGTAATCTTACTTACTAAATACTAGTAGTTGTAGAATGAGTTGATTGATGTGCTTCTCGTATTTATGCGATTCTATGAACACAGATAAATTATGTTCTTGTATGTATTACTGAACAAGATCTCAACACCCTAGGTCGGTGATATCAACAAAAGGTACAAGGGATGTGCAGGAACCCCCAAAATAAAACGACAAGTAATTGAGTAATACAGTGTAAAGCAAATATTTTGCTTTGAGGTAGACTGCACACTCTCTCAGTTGAAAGCTGGAGTTGGTTTAGCTGCATGCCTCAGATCCTCAACACCACTTTACGATCACTTCACTGATTATCTCTCTGTCGGAACACCACTTATCGGAATGAACGCTTTAACCGCTCGATCGGTTTCACATTGGCAAAATAAACTATGTTATTCTTAATTATTGCTAACAATCTGATGATAAAGTTAACTATTTTAACCAACTTATTTTAAGAGGGAAATTTTCTAAAAGTAATAATAAAGTATGGATGAGTTAAAAAGTAAAAATGAAAACTATGACGTAAACCGTGAATGCCTTAAATACTAACGTTCTAAGCTACAGCACGATATCTATTACATATACCAGATTGTCACATATATTAGTGTGTCACATATATACTTTGTAACTTTCGGTACTATAGAAACTACATAACAGGTGCTAATTCCTATTGAATCGTTATCAGACTTTTAGGCTACTTCGGCTTCTTTTGCCCACCACTCACTATTTGACCTTTGTTAGGTTTTGAAAATTATGTTATTTTGTGCCTTACATGCTTTTAATACACGATCTCCGCTTTATTACAGGAAACATTCCCTAGTCACGGCCATTAGTCGCTTCATTTTTGACATGGAGTTTTTATGTTTAGCCTATACTTGATAAGATCTCTTGAAACGGGTATCAGTAAATAAAAATTCCATAATTATTATTAACCTTGGTGGAAACATGTTCCGCTGGAGTATTATTGTAAAGTGATGCCTCATATTTCGTAATATGACGTATAGACAATAATTCTAAATAAACCATACTGAATGATTAAATTTGATTAATAAAATATTGTGTGTGTGTGTGTGTGTGTGTGTGTGTGTGTGTGTGTGTGTGTGTGTGTGTGTGTGCGTGTATGTGTGTTATTTTATTCCATTTCAATCTACGTGAATTTAATATAGACAATCAATATATAACCAATACATCCTATAAATTAAAGAAATTACAAGCGTGGTCCTCAGAGACACATAGACTATGTCTGAGTACCTCGGTGTGGTAATGTGGCGGTCTGGTATACTCAGCCATCCAGTGTAGATAGATATCATTGTCTCATCAGGATCACAACTGAGTACACTACGATGCCATAGAAACCGAGACAATAGAGTATCTTGGCTATACTACTCAGTTACTACGAATTAAAATACACGCATAATTTTGTGCGTAAACCATTTTAGATTGAGAACTATTCCATTTTAATAGTAGCTAAGAAAATCTCTGCGGCAATAAATAGATTAAATTTTTCTGATTCATGAAGCATTTCCAAGGTATTGTAAGCACATTTTTACAAGTCTCTTTGTCTAACTTTTTTCTGATGTAGATTGGAAAATATATATATAATATAATATATATATATATATATATATATCATATATATTTGGAGCAAATCTTGAAGTATTCTTTAGTTTACATGAGAACTATACTCTTTATTCATTTCATCATCTTACCTGCTAGGTTATAAATACAATTGATATATGCAGGTATTTTACTTAATACTTCCATAAAGATAGTATGTGATTTGATTACAGATATTTGGGAGGACAGGTTGGCCTCTAATGCAATGGAAACTTTAAATGACTGCCCAGCTTTGCGAGAGTTGAATGACTCGGAACGTAATGGGACAAAAGCCTGTGTCCACCCTCTCTTTGTGTTTTCACCCCTTGAGAAATTGTTTGGCCAGACCTTTCAACACACGCCGGACCATAGTATCATTCTAACATCTTACTTAACCATTTCACTTGTGTCTCGGGAAGGTTTTTATAGTGATGTCCAAGTTGTATTACGTATTTATTAATATTGGTATTCTGTAATCGATGAAGATTAATAATAATTTATGGTACTCTGTGATAATTAAAATCTAAGTTCTAAGAGGTTTAAAGAGAACTGTAAATAATGCGTAAGTATATACTCTTTGAGTAGTAAGCAATTTAGTCGGTAAAGTTAAGATATTTAAAGTAGCGGTAGACCTAGTATTAATCACTTGTACAAATTATGTCTCATCGCATTTATAACCGAAGCTATTTCAACTAATTTGTGAATTACATTTTGCATAGTTTGATTTGATAAAAGTATTACAAATGCAATGTTTCCTTGATACACGAGTCCATATCGTACCACATATTAGTATATCACATGTTAGTATACTATAAGTTATTTTTGTTCTGCAAGTCCTGAAAGTTGTTTGACATATTCAATTCGTACAGCCATACGAGTACAGTAACATATAAGCATTGAGCAGGCACTATGTCTAGAGTGTTTTATATTATATGCCAACTAAACTTACGTCATGCAGAATCGTATAAACATAACGTTTGACCACTGCAATAAGATGGAGTTGACATCAATTTGTCATTTTATAAAGATCAAATATCCATAAAGCTTGAAATGAGGCTAAAACTACTGGAAGAATAATGTTATTGTTTTTCGATTTCTTACGTGACAAGCTCGTGCTTTACAGATGATTCAGCAGACAAAGTAATTTTTTTCAAGGAGATCAATCAGTCATGGGAATTGCAAAAATGTTGCAAGCCTAAAGAAGATTCGTTTAGACAAATTTGAAGCTAAAATATTTTACTATGTTAATACATTAAAATTGAATTAAAAAAAATTAATTATGAATATATTTATGATAAAATTTTTTAATAAATTATGATATATATATACATTTTTCATATATATATATCATAATTTTTTATATTTTATATATATATATATATATAATATAAAAAATTATGATTTTATATATGAAAAATGTATATATATATCATAATTTATTAAAAATTGTATCATAAATATATTCATAATTAATTTATCTTATATATATAAAAATCTTGAGTCACGATGTATGTTGCCAATAAACTCCAAAACGACTGAACCAATTTCAATCAAATTTCACATGTATCCGTAATTTAATCTAACTTAGAAGATAGGATAGTTATTATCTGAATTATTCGCTTATGTCGTGAATATAAACGAATAAAATGAAGAAAAGTTTTCAAAGCGCCTGCACATTATAACCTGCAATTACGAGATAGATACGTATATTAAACAGTGAAACACTATTTGAAGGCGCTAAGTTATGATGTATAATTGTCTAAACTAAATTTTTGGTTGAACTTAAAGGTTGAGTGGTAGACCACTTTGTAATAAAATACATTATGCATGTACAATACATTTTTTGACATATTTTCTTGATCGTGACATCAAGGTAAAATCTACATCGGGGTTGGAAATATAATTTACTTCAACTAGAAATGCTCATACGCGGGCAAATATATATATAAATGCGAATGTTTGTTTGTATGTTTCCGTTATAACTCTGGAAACTAATGCACGAAACATTGTGAAATTTTGTACAGTGATTCTACACGTTCCTGGAAGTAACATAGGCATACTTTTAGAGAGGTGTCTGGTCCAGTTTAAATAGTTTATTTAATTAATTGTTTAATTATTATAAATTGTTGTTGATGTTGAAGTGTTTTTATATTAGATCCGACAGACTGCGCTACGACACGTAATACAAAGCAAACTGATACTTAACAGCTGTTAATACTTTTCAGCTGAAGTTCATCAAAGAGGCAGAAACATTTGTTTACATTTAAAATGTAGAAAATTTTTATTATAAAGTGCTTGATCAGTAGTGTAATGCAGGTTGCATAGAAGACGTCATTGCCTAATTTTAAATTCAGATTGCACCAATGATCAATAAACTGTCTAATGCAATGAAAATATTATTAAACGCTATTATGAAAACAACTCATTGTACAAATCCGTGAATGTTTGCACATAAGGTAATAGAATTTAGTTACATTGAAGGTAAATGAAAAGAGCCGAAAGAAGACACTTTATGATCGAAAATTGGGTTTCTTTGATACATTTTCTTGAAGGCACACTCCTAAATAATACTGGAAATATCTTAGACAGAAAATTAATTTTAAGAGACCATATTTGATTCTTTATAACCTAATTAGTTTACCGAGATTCATCCATACACATTAATTGTTCTGAATAAACTTATAAACACCTAGCAAAAACCACGTAAGATAGAGGCAGGAATGTGGTACATACCTTCATAACGCGCCCAAAAAGCTCACGAAGGAACGACTATCAATTATCTCAGCAATGTTTTAGAATGTGATAGAAAAAGAATTCAACGGGAAATTGCGTGCGGAGCCGCAAAAAATTATTGAAATGCGCAGCGAAGCGCGCCGGGTCTGCTAGTATATATATATATATATATATATATATATATATATATATATATATATATATATATATATATTAGCCACACTTGAACACAATAATGTGGCGGTGATCCGTCCTTGTTGAAAAAATATGTATGGTAGTCAGCTTATACTAGTAGTCTTATACAAGACTAGCTTGTAGAACAAGAACTATCTCATATTGGAACATATATGTGTAACAGGTACAGTATTATTTACCTCTTATATACGTATTAAACAATTTTAAAACTTTAAACAGCGATTTCTTCCGACTGGATCAAACTTTTGAAGTCCGGTTTGAAGCATTTTTTAGAGTTCAACTAGACCTGTACAAATCAACATAGGCTGTTTTAAAACAACCATGTAATGGACAAGATACGAGGTTTAGTGACGTAGTGTTAGTTATCCAAAAATATATTGGACTGTTTAGTAAGTAGGATGAATAATAATATAGGAAATTTGCAGCAGTGTGGTTTCTAAAGTAGAGAATGTCCGGCGCGGGCAAACACATAGAAGCGAAACAAGGTTTTCTCTCGTGTTCCACACGCTCACTCTATCTATAAACTTTTAGAGTTGTGTAGCTTTTTATTACATTTGTTGAGAATTGTAACTACTGGTATCACTGAAATTTTAACCTGAGTAATAAAAGTGGCTCTCTTGAGAAATTTTCTACACTTTAAATTGGAAGTTAATTTGGGTAAAAAGGAAGTTGTTATGATTACACTTTTAAACTTGGAAATATTTACGGTCCAGAATTTTCATTAAATAATACTTTCAAGTACATATGTCACTTCAAGTATTCTGGATGGCATATAAGAAATGTTGTAATTAATGATCTTGTAAAGTCCTATACTGATACGCTTTTTATAAATTGATTAATTGGTTTAAAAATTTCGAAAATGAGAGTAATAATCTCACGGATATAAAACCCTTCAAAAGTTATATTTGGAACAACTAAATATTATTCATCATACATAAAATATTCAGTACCAATTTTACAAAATTCTTTGATGCTAACATTTCTTTAAAATTGTTAATAATTGTTAAATTTTAAAAGTAATGGTTTAATTAGTTTTTAAATGCATCTAGTCCAACATTATAAACATTACACTATTCATAAAAACGTAACCAAGTAATTGATTATTGCTGTTCCTTGATGTTTTATGAAAATTTGAGAATGTCAGGATCTCAAAGCATACATCAGAATGTAAAGGATAATATCAGTTACTCTGTCTCACCCCACTGTTTACATTCTGTCAACTCTTTGACTAATACCAGGTTTACAACATTTTCTGAGTAAACCATTAGTTTCAGGGCGAGAAGTAAAAAGAGACTAGGTCAAAGTGATGTAAGAGCAAGGAGACAAATGTCCTATAGTTAAGTCATCAATCTCACGGTTGGATGAAACTCATTTTTAACAACGGCGGTCTCGGTGAAACGTTTTTTCCCCTCAGAAATCATTCCAAAAGTGTTTCCTTTTATTTCCCTCATTCCAAATTCTGTTATACATTCAGACTCAAAAATGTGTATACAATACGAATGTGTACTGTTCGAAGTCTGGGGTACTGCCAAATTGAGTATTGTATAGGTGTGATTTAGTTACATCTTACTATGTTGGTAGCCGGACATTCTGTAGTCTTTGTTTCCAATGCCAAATTCCCTTAATTTAAGGATTCCGAACAAATATGAGTTACAAGGTGAGAAATTGAACTACCTGGAGGGTATAGAAAGTTCTAATCCTAAGGTAGATCCTTGAGAAACTTCGTTTTTCCTTCCAAATACGTTCAATAGCTCCGTCGTTGCAGGAAACATTTTGTAAATATCTTAATTTATGAGAATATAAGTATATAATATAAGTTGTGTCACTCCTCGGGTAAGGCAAATGTCTATAAACATACTCTTCTAACATCCGCTATCATGTTAAGTCCATGTAAGACACAGGTCATTACAGCGCATGGTCTGTGTACTGTACTGACCGATAAAGAAAGCACTATTTTCAAGGATTTCGGAGAAATTTTGTAAAACCTGTCCGCAATACACGTATGTTGTACCTACCGTGACTCATACATAATCTAAAATTTGTAAAATATAACATAACTTTTTGAAGATACTAGTATGAAGATGCACAAATGAGGTTGTTAACAATACTATTAATTTAGTTTAATGACATGCTTTTTGGTCAATCTAATCATCCTTTGCTATTCTTTTGAATATACATATTTATACGTTTAGTTACATATAGCTGTTTTCTATAGATAGGTCTCAATTCTAAAAAATACCAAGTTTTTTGTTTTATAGTTCATTGAAAAATTTCGTATGATGGTATTTACACTCATATATATCATAGACTGGGGAACAATTCAAAATCAACTATGTCACACACAAAAAATACTAAGAACGGAATAAACTATAATGGACATAAATATACACTTTTATACTTTTCGACATAACTTCTTGAAAGTGGCAATATCATACTCGAAGTTCGAGTCGTAAATGTAATAAACTCGAATCAGAAATGCTCATATGAACTCAAAATTCATTTATTTTCAGAAAAGCAGTGACTGCATTGTTGCAGTATATGTATAACTAATCTAACCCTCTAGCATTGCTAATCAAGGGAGAAAATTTGATTAAAAACGTTTTTTGAGTATATTAAATATACTTTACATGCATATTGTTTTACATAAATACATCTACATTAATCCAGCAATAAATAGTTCTTATAATAATAAACAAGTTAAAATAATTTATAGATATCAAACATAGTACTTCTTACAATAAAATACACAGAATGTTTTTTTATGAAGAAACATTGGAGTCGCAGATAACATAATTGAAAATTTTATACATAATAGAGTGGAGATCCGTTCTCTAAACCATTGTAAGTGACTTTTGCCTGCCTGTATTTTGGAAGAGAAAGTTGCCTATGGGGTTATGAGTGCTGGATTATTTAAGTGTAATGATATGTCCCCAAAGAATGGGAAGTTAATGTGATAGGTCATAAACCTAAATCGGAAAATATTATGTCTTGCGTATTGTTTTTTCTTAAATATTTTTATTATGAAATGAACAGGAAAAGAGAAATGGCTCAGTTTCTCAGAGTGGGTGGTGAATTGAGGTACTATTTTGTGAACGTTGACTAAAGCTTTTTGAGTGCTTTAGTCTGATTTTATGGATTGCTGAATGATATGAATCTTTCTTTTTACTATTTAAAAATAAATTGTGTTATTAAACTGAAAAGACTCGTCCTCTATCTATAGAAAAATAAAAAGTTTTTTGAACCATTTTTCTATCTGATTTTTGTTCTGAAAGTGTTGCAGTTCTCTCAGTAACAAATTTGTTAGGTTCGGTATTCTAAATTCGGGTATTGATTTGCTATCGTTATTGTCATTACGTTGAAGAAAAAAGTTTTTGTATCTTTAATTGTAATCTACATACAGTAAAATTCTAAATTCATCCTTAATATATTTCCTCCATAAATCAGTAAAGACGCCTAAAGATTTAAGTGACATTATGTCTAGCACGTACAAAGGCTTACAAAATTTTCATGTGAAGCCCCTAGGTAATTGCTAGTTTAAAAATAATTTTTCAGAGAACAAAATGTGAATCTCTTTGGTTTATGATTGTTAGTGTTTTAAAGCTAAAGGACAGTATGTCGCACCACTACATTAAGAGAGCGAAACTGTTGCTGCTGAGTGTGCTTAAATGACTATGCCATAATCCATGGTATTTGTTAGCTCATAAGTTTCACTAGGTACCAAAATCAATGGAAGAGAGGAAGACTGGAAGAGAAGAAATCGTATTCCGAACTTAATAAAACTAACAACTTAATAATTTTAAATTAAAATGGACCAATTTTAGATTACTACGATATCTGATTATTATGACTTTTAAATATTCCATATGTAAGAACCGCAGTAAATAGTGTGGAAATGGTGTACATCGGTATTACGATCACTTACCATTAGTAAATAGATTGTAAAAGTACATTATTCAATAAAACATTGAACGTTTTTGATTTTAAAAACTGTTTTAAAACAGTAAAAAAAATATATATATATATATATATAAATATATATATATTTAAAAAAGTCTTTAAAAATAACCTCAATGTAACTTTTGAAATTAATGAGACATAAGTCCTAATAATGTCCGAAAATGGTGCGAAGCAGTCAGATAAGTAGCTAACGGAATACCGATAGGAAAACAATAAGAGAGATACGCAGGAAAAAA
>NW_025783505.1:0-30204 GCF_021130785.1 Homalodisca vitripennis
GAAAAAATCGGGCAACAGATGGGGTCAAATCCCCCTACCCAAAACAATACGTGAAACTAGAATTGAGGAAATATCTGCTAACGTAAAGGAGGTTTTAATATCTGCTGTGAAACAAGTGACTTTTATTCTTTACAATTAGAGGAATGTACAGATATTTGCTGACAATGCTAATTTGTTATGTTTTGTAAGGTTTAATTTCAATGGATCAGTTGAAGAAGACATTTTATTTTGCCACTCACTAAAGACCAGTACAACTGGCCAAGACATTTTCAACTCCTTGGATATTTTTTATTCGCGAACAATGAATTAATTGGTCGAAATGTGTCGCCTTACAACCGATGGAGCTCGTGCTATCTCGGGAAAATATACGGGCCTAGTAGGTAAAGTCAAGGAAGTAGCTCCGTTAGTTGAATGGACCCACTGCAGCATCCATAGGGAGGCTTTGGGAATGAATCCAGACATCAAAAGCACTCTTGATGAAGCCGTAAAAATTGTGAACTTAATAAAAGCACAATCAAAAAACTCTCGGATGTTCGCTGTAATGTGTGATGAAATGGAAGCGACCATAAGCAGTTACTTCTACATTGTGAAGTGCGTTGGTTGTCAGGGGGAAAGGTGCTTTCCAGATTGTTCGAACTTCGAGACGAAGTTAGATTGTTTTTTGTTCAAATTGAACACAAATGGCAAAGAAAAGGCCAAACATTTTGTTTGCGATTGCCTCAATTATGAGATTTGGCTGATAAAACTGTCATACCTAGCTGGCATTTTTAGCTCTCTAAACATCCTTAATCTTTCATTACAAGGAAGATGTACATCGATTCTTTGTTCAAGATAAAGTGGATGCTACTATTAAGAAAGTTGATAGATGGCATAAAAAGGTACAAGCAAATAAATTTGATGCATTCCCATTGATGAACGAATTTGTGGATTTTTAATGAGCTGACAGTCGATTCAGTAACCTCAGAAATTATAATTGAACACTTACAAGGCTTGTCATCCGAACTGAGGCGACACTTTCCACCAATAGCAGCTACTAATAAGTGATACAAAATCCATTCAATAAGGATAATTTAAAGAACGTCAACTTAGCAGCATTTGAGGTATGTACACATTTTTACATGAACTTTTTGCTAAAAATTTTATTTTTATTCAGAATTTTTAAATGCCGATTATAATTTTTTTATTGTAATTAAGTATCACACTATATAAAATTTTTCTGAATTTTCAATGGTAGCTATTTTTGTCTTGTGGAAAAAATTAACTCTTTCAGAAATATGTGACAACTGGTTGACCTACAAGCTTCAGTTTTTAAGCGTTGCAAAATTACTTTCTATAAAAAAATATTTTTTTTTCTTTCAGGAAGATGCTTTAATTGAGTTGTCCTGTGATTCCACCATGAAAACCATGTTTAAGA
Source organism: Homalodisca vitripennis (assembly GCF_021130785.1). Classification (NCBI taxonomy): domain Eukaryota; kingdom Metazoa; phylum Arthropoda; class Insecta; order Hemiptera; family Cicadellidae; genus Homalodisca; species Homalodisca vitripennis. The sequence continues at coordinate 1,415 of NW_025783505.1, forward strand.
AGAAAGGTTTGACCTCATTTTTGGTTGAATGCTAAGCAAAGCTATCCAGTTTTGTATGAAAAGGCAATGAGATTCCTAATGGTTTTTTTCGACAACATATCTTTGTTAGCGTGCCTTTTCAACCTTGGTTCACATCAAGAATAAGATTAGAAACAGACTGGTGGACGTTGACAAGTGATTTACGCCTCAAAATAATCTAATTTTTTGTCCTGACACTTGAATTACTTGTTTCAGTCAAAACAAATGCCAGAAGTCACACCTAGTATTTTAGAACTATTATTTGTTATCTTGAATAATCAATAAAACTCTTGACTATGTATTTCAATACTAATGCTGTGTACATATTTATTTACATTTTAACATTTTTTTTCTATAAACGTATATAAACTATAAATCATGTGTATTTTTTATTTAATGTTATAAATACACTAATATACATATGTATATATAAAATCACGGGTGAGGGGATGGGTCGCGAACGTCTGTGAAAAGAAAATCTTGGAAGTGGGTCGCCAAACACAAAAGGTTGGGAACCACTGATTTTAGACAAAACACCGTAGCTTAGTAGTTTTCACTTTTTAGTATTTAGCAAATGTAATAATGTTATTGTGAAAAAAACGAGCAAGGAAAAGTAAGTCACAAAAAACTTTTTACAAAGTGGCTAAGGCTAATATACTGCTTTATAGCTAATAATTACAACTTAGTTTATGATAAGAACTACAACAGCCAAACAAAAAATGTGGTATGTACAATTCCGGTATAGCGGCAACGGTAGGTCTGTAGCTATATTTACAATATGAGAAGTAGAATTAATATTGTAATTTCGTAATGGATGGTATTAGTGTTTGTAATCATTGATATATATACTGCTTAATTAAATATAAACTATTAGTTCAATTACTGGCTAGCAGGTCGGTTCCCACTATAAGAAGGTATTCGCTGGAATCCATTTTATCTCTTAGACAGGTTATGCTAACTGATTTATACGTAAGTTAGCTTTGTAGCAATATTTCTAAACTTTCTTAAAAACAATCGATTGGACCGTAACCCATCATCTAACTACTATTGATCTATATAATATCTAAATATTGTGTACTGGGTAATTTCGACTATTTTATGAACATTAATACCTCATCCAGCAGGTAAAAACTGACAAATATTAAATGACAGTATGAGTAATTGTCTTTTTTGGGATACGGGGTGTGTTTCTGTCTATTGAAAGTTGAAATACACTCATGAAACTTAGCAGACACCTTTATCGTACTGAATTTGCACAATTCATGAAAAGTATTAAAATTGTGCACGTATCCGTTAGAAAAACGGGGTCGGTAGTTACAAGTTTTGAAGTTATCTTAATTTTTAAAGTTAAAATAACAAAAAAATGTCAAAATACAAAATATATAGGCTTATGCCAAGTAAAGTATGATTGTGTGCCAGGTTTTTATCATAAGGGAAAATTTCATTTTCTATGGCTGGTAATCCCTTTTTTTTCATTTATGAAAAATCCATTGAAGGGGTTTGTAAGTGAAATTAAAGGATTTATAGTATAAATTTTAAAAACTATATAGATATTAATATGTAAATTTAATCCTTGACTCCAAAGTTAAGACATAATTATACTATAGAAATTTTTCTTGTTGTCTATAGATATTGACATGATTTACTTATTTGTAAACTTATTTTTAACATTGAAAACATTTAACTGTCTCTATTTTTTATAGGAGTATTGGCAGCTAGTTTATGCCTTTGCATGATTGTATAACTAAGAATGATAAGGGATTTTGTATAACGTAAGGGGTTTTCATTTGTTTATGCGTAAACCGTTCCAGCTATAATATGTTTTTAAACACAACATATTGAACTGACAAATTTCTAAAGGAAACCTAGGGTTAACTTTGTATCTTTTATTATTTGTTAGCTTTTTCTTGCCTTAAAAGTGGGTTAAAGTTTGATCAATGGTTGCGAGACACCTCTGCTATAGAAATACCGCTTGCGAATACAGTGATTATATGGAGGTTCGTTCATTAAAATTTTTTGTTCTATAATGAGTGTTTGTTTGGGAAATGTAAATAACTAATTACTGAGATTTAAAACTAGAAACCCCCAATACGTTTTTGTCTTTTAAAAATCCATAAGGAGGAAAATTTTGAAGCTGCCTTTCAAAAACTTTCTAGTGCCAGATTTAAATTAGTTGTAGGCTTTGTTTTTACTCTGTAATACGTTGATGTGTGTAAAACGTGATTATTCCCATTAAAGGCTGATTTTGTAAAAATTTTAATGAATACTTCAAGCTAATGTGACATCTGGGGTTTGGTGGGGAGAAACATTCAAATGATGTTGAAGGTATATGAACCCCAAAAATTTATTAGCATATAGATCTATTAGACAGGTTCTCAATCAACTTTACGGAAATTATTACGGCCGAGACCTTTACTAAAACACGATAAGGCGTTACACCACAACACGGTGTCGCGCAACAAACGTTCTCTAAGCTTCAAAGGCACATTTTTTTAGTCTATAGCTCATTTCAATGTTGAGTTGAGATGACCTTAGGAAGATAGGCAAGCATTCAGAAAATAAAATTTTTTACCCCTCCCAAGAAAGAAAAATAGAAATGTTTCATAGGGCCCTACTAAGTGACATTTTGGCATATTAAATTGACAGGGCTTCCCAATTGTTGCTCAGCTAATTCAAGGGATGAGGGATATGTATCCACATTGGAATCTATTCCTGCCTTAGTAGCACTAGGCAGGAATTTTTCCGTGTGTTTCCTAGAATAACTTTGAAAATAAATCTATAGGTGAAATATCTTTTCAAATTTATATTACAGGATATTTAGGACTACACATGATCACTATATCAACACATTAAAAATGTTAATGGTTGTACTCAGTTTGTTTAACAATCTATTTTTCCGTAATTGTCTCATTGCCTTCATGGTTAAACCAATTGTAAAATTTGTTCACTAAACCTAGGCTAATTTTCATATAGAGTAACACGCATCACCAAACAAACTTGTTTTTTTTCTTTTTTTCTTCGAGGGCGGGGGAAAAAAAAATTTCCCTTTCGGACTTTCCCATTGGGGTTCCGCATAATGGGGGTATGTGGTGATTCCACTAAAAAACCTCCCTCTTATAATTCTACTCCTCTTTCCATATTGGGTTTACCACCTTTCAGTATTTCTTCAAGGTGAGAGAACGAGTCATCGGCTTACCTTCTTTGTCTTAGGGCCCTCTTCTGTATTTCAGCTTCTTAAATTTTTACATTTACATGCCTTTTCATCCACTTCTTTTATTCCTCATTATCTCTACCAAAGGTCTCTCCCCCCATCTTTGCCGGACGCCTGCTGCTACCCACAAGGGAATGCTGTTTTGCCCCCTCGGCGGTCATCTGGTCTCCAAGATACTCACGTATTGCGGAGTTGGTCAGAGTACCTTCTACACCGGGAGGTCCGTGACAGGCCGGCGCCTCCACAAAACCACAACTGCATGATACAAACAATTAGTAGTATTTCACACCAACTGTTTTTTTTAGGGGCCCAACCATTGCCAACAACAGATAAAATTGACAGACACCTCTCCATCAAAACAAACAACCGCTTCAAAAAATTTCTTTATCCAAAAACAATTCAGTCCGACTGCTTCACCAAAACCGCCAATCAGCGGAGAAACAAAACTGGAGGAAAACTGCAACTCATTTGTGAGGAACGTAAAACAGGATATCCTCGTTTGTGACCGAAAACGTTTCACCGACAGGAAAACATGCCCTCTGCAAAAAATTCCCCATATTTCACTTTGGGCCAACGCATTCTGTAGGACAACACTCCAAAAAGGAGGGGGTTTGTCGACAATTTTTTATGAAGGGAAAAATTTTAAGTTCATCTTTTTACCAGTCAAGGAAAACAGTGGAAAAGAGTTATGAAGGGCAGTTGGAGTCAAAATTTACACAAAAAAGTCAAAATTAATCGTTAGTTGGCGAGTACATTTATAGGGGGAACGGGAATTGACTAGCCAGCAACTGAACTTCGTTATGATGGGTGATTTTAAACATCGATGCGATGAACCAAACTCATCCGTCGACTAACGCTTTTTTGTTTTGTATATTGAGTTTATAGTTTCTTTCTTTTCTCTTTTCGTTTTGTCTTCCTTCGTTTTGTTTTTCGTTTTTTTTCAGCGCTTTTTTTGCGGTGTTTGGTTGTCTTTCGTTTTTCCTGTTTTTGTTTATTATCGTTTCGATTATGCTACAATGCTTTGGTTTGGAGTTGCTGGTCTAAACTCCAACGAGAAGTGACGCCATACTAACAACATCTGCTATCTCGATCAATGTAATTTTTCCAATCTCTCCAAATGTCGATATGTCCGTTGATCAACACAGCAAATCGCGGATCATTATGGCCAAGAGGCTATATTAGTACCAGGACAACAAATCGAGGAGGGAGCCCAAAATTAATAAAACACTAAAGAGACATAAGGGGCCTTCCAATACGCCTCTCTTTTTAAAGAAACAATGGATTTTCTAAATTTTAAAGCCAAACAGTCAACAGCAGTTCCAGGCATTCATAATTTTTTGCAAAAAATTTCATCTAAATCATTTGCTGTTCCCTACAAAAACAATTAAAATATGCCAAAAAAAGGACCAAGAAACATACTTGGGATCACGAAAATAAGGGGGGGGAATATAGGTTTTCAAGAGAATAAACTAAAAATTCCTTTCGAAAATTTTATAAGATCAGATTTCAAATGAAAATTTCAAGAATTTATTTACCGGGAAACTACAAAAGAATTTACCGTAAAAGTGATCCAAGACCGCGAAACTCATATGATGGTCTCAAAAAAAATTTCTTTCTTCTAAAAACTGTTTGGGGGACATTATTACCAAATAAAAAATAAAAGCTCACAAACAGATAAAAAATTCTAAAACTGGAGATACCTTGGTGCAGGATGAAGCTGGGATCGCCCACGAGTTTAATAGATTTTTGCCGTCTTTTTCCATTGTGGGCGGAGGTCCTCGACCTGTCAGAGCCCCAGGTAACGCACACGCGAAGACGTATAGTCAGTAGAATCAATGGATTCTGGGGTCCACTGTGAAACTTGGAGGAAGAGTTGCAAAAAATTATTCAGCAGCCTCCGGCCAAAAAAATCAACCGAATCTAAATTTATTGTCCATGGGGATTTTGAAAAAAATGTGCCAAGCATATTGTGAGCCCTCTGACTCAAATTTTGGTAAATCTGTCTTTTCAACAACAGGAGTTTCCCCCCCCGTCCTGAAAAATGCTTAAAAGTTACCAACCCCCATTTTTTCAAAAAGATGACCCATGCTCCCTTAAAACCACTGTATCGGTCTGTCTGCTATTGTTACCTACTGTGGAGCAACCATTTTCGAAAAACTATTTTTTGACAAGAACGCGCTTTGTTTTCGTAGCAAACCCACAACCAGCTTCTGAAAGGACATTTTGGCTTCAGAACGGGAAAAAAGTCGACGGTAGACGCAGTGGTGAGTCTGGTTTCCGAAATGGTTGTAGAGGGAGTTAGAGTGTTCCGGAATCCCACCATAAGTGTGTTTACTAGACTTATCCAAAGCATTCGACTGTGTTGTCCCAAATTACAACCCTTCTGACAAACTTGTATCTCATGGCATTCGAGGGGTGCCCTGCTTTGGATTAAAAATCATTTCTAAGCCGTTGAATGATCACAGACTGTCCAAAATTTTACAAATCACCTTTTCAAGTCCATTGGATTTGGGAGATATGGAGTTCCCCCAAGGGCTCTATCCTCAGTCATTACTTTTTCTGGTCTATGTCATTGACATCGAAGGTCATCACTTATGGTACGGGAATTTTTCTCGTGCAGTATTGTGATGACACGACTCTTGGGTTTTAACGGAAAAAATCAAAAGAAGTTTTGGAAACAAGAAAGCTTTTGTTGACCTTAAATAACTGCGCTCCCAACACTTTCATAGCCCTCAACCTGTCAACAAATTTCCCCACAAAATCTAATTTTTTCTGAATTTCGCCCTGCGGCCATATGACGTTGGGGGTGTGGACCCTTCCGTCATTGCTGGGAGGAGATCCACTTTAGAAGAAGTTATTCTTCAAATTCCCTTTGGTTATATAACCATGATCGGAGGTTTGACATGGAAAAGGTTCACATTGATTCGTTTCATCAAAATTAGCATTTCTGGCGTTTATTAATTTAAGATTTTTAGCCAAATTACTGCCCCAAGTCAGGTGCTGATGGTGGCGTCATTATTACGGCCTGATTTCCCACCCAATCCTTTCCTACGGAGTGGATTTTGTGGGGTGCTTGTTCAAAAACAAAATCTAAAATTTTTGAGAGTTTTCAGGCTTCAAAAGAAAGGCGATCAAGAACAATACGCCAACATGAACTTCAGAGAGTCGTGCAGACCTTGCTTTCAAAAAAATTTGCAAGCTGTTGGACTTGCCAAATTGTCTCTATATCTTGGAGGGCACGTTTTATTCTGTAAGTCAAAATGTGCCCCTGACTAGGGGCCCCCATGACGGTGCATGAATTTATGAAACGAGAGGCAGAGGAAAGCTACCGTACTGGCGCGACACAGGAAAGGTGTTTATGAACCACTGCCCTCGCAGGCAGGTGTCCGTCTTTCATCAACAGTTTGCTGATTCCCATGAAAAAAAACGTAAACAAACGCCCAAGGCGTTAGATAGAAAACTCGTTCTGAAGCGCCTCTTTGAGCATCCTAATGCATTCTATTAAGCGTCGACGAGGTTTTTGGGGGAAATTATAGTTGGGTGACCTCCAATACTAGAAGACAGGACACTGGCGTTGGCGGTGGAGAGAAAATTGGCGAGTAAGTGGTTTATGGAATGAATGTAACGATTGGATGTCTGAATGTGGTATTGTGAACGAATGTAAAAATTTTTTTTAGATTTATTCCCGGTATGACCTTTGCCCCACATAATTTGTATTATTATCAAACGAGCAATTAAAAGACCTTGACTTTGGGACTTTGAGGTAGTCAGATACTGTGCAGCCAGTTGTTCCTTCGCTCTCCACCATCAGTTGCACCCATTACTCTCACTGTGAGAGCTTCTTCCCAGGATTCTCCTCGACCCTCCTTTCCGTTTTGTTATCTCCACCGTGGGCCATGCAAAAAACCAGTATGAAGAGTAGTGGTCGCACTCTCCGGCAGTATGCCCAGGCATCTTGTGTCGCCCTTCAGACGCAAAGCGTCTCGCTATAGTAGCCCAAAAGGGCACTCATGTCCGCCTCAGTACCCCCGCGTTAGATAAATAAACTGCACTGTCCAATGAGATCTGATGATTCCAAAGGTCTAACGTCAGGGGATTACTCTCTTTGTCCTTGCTGCTTTTTCAGTGTCTTGTGACCACCGCTTCCTCGCAAAAGTCTATGTCTGCCAAGGTCATGACGATCACCATCAATACTCCAATTTTTAACCTATATAGGAAATAAAAAACATCATGTGAAAGGCTATAGATCAGGTCGCGTGTCTAAGAACATTCGCGTGAAACATACCAGACAAAACAGAAAGATATATTTTATTTTTCCCAAACCTTCGCATTTGCTCAGCATAATGAATTTAATATTAAATTTAGAATCCACATATTAAAGTACAATTTTAGTTTAAAAATAATAAACCATTCATCTCAGTCTTGTGATTTAATTTGACATTACGTAACACCAATATGTGTTATATATTCATTTAGTTTTAAAATATTTTGTGCTACTAATTCCTACTATAAATATTATACGAAACCTAGCAATAAGAGAGGCCGGAAAAAATCAATTTCTATTTGTTTCACTTTTTCAGCCACATATCTCTGATAAAATTAATTTCTATAGTCGAATGCTGTACGACGCTTAATATTTAAATATTCAACATCGAGTTCGACTGTAGTCATATCACGTGGACATGATCATTACGTGAATTATTTTTCTGATTTGGTGATACAGGTAACTATGGAAAAAACGAGAAAATTTTGGGAGAATAAATAAGCATGTATACAAAATGGAGTGCACGTATAATATTGAACTTGCAGCGTTTAAAATTAGTAACATATGGCATGTAAAACCTAGACGTTTTTTACTCCCTTTTACGTTATTATGGAACTGTTTTATTTGTTTCATTACCTAATAGACCTTACCAAATTACTTTTTAACAATTAAAATTTATATTTTAAAAATTGTTTGTAAAATAACATTATATTGATATTACAGCTCTTAATGTTTGGCGACGACGTTCCGTATTGAAAAGGTACGAATACACAAAACTTTTAAAAACGTATTTTCTTTTTCTAATTTATACATGTTTAAAACACGATTTACCTTCCCTGTGCGTTTTATGATATTAGTAAGAACAGAATGAATTAAATATGAAATATAAAAAACTGTGTCATTTCTCTTGTTTGCGGCTAAATAAAAGAACTTTTATTTACGTCAGGTTGTTAGGCACGTACTAATCTTAGGCCCAAATATTGGCTTAGAATTTAAGTGTAATTACTGTCATTTATTCTAGTGTGCCAAAACACTTATTTTAAAGATTTTTCAATGATTTTAAAATTTTTTTTAATTTCTGTGGAGAAGTCTATGATTGTGTGATTTGAGAAATAATATCGATAAAGCTGAATTATTTTCACAAAATTTCTACCTAATAATTACCCCATCTGTTATCAGTGGGTACTAAACTGCACTACTACCCTTTGACGCTAAAGCAATCGTTTGTTCAGAATCGACGATGAACAAATAACAAGTTTAACGGATCTGCATTTGCATATTATATATTGTGTTTATGCAATTTTAAACCTGTGAGACATCTTATATCTCATATGTAATCCCAAAAATGAAAGTGACCTTGCAAGTCAGCGTAAACTTTTTCTATGTCCTCCTGGCAATACTTTCTTTCTTCTGGTTTTACACCACAAGGAGAATTCTGTGTTTGTTGGTTTGGGGCATATTTTATAAAGAGAAACCCAAGAGTTTTTTTCAAACAGAAGTATGAATGTATCTAGGTACATATCTTTTAGTGTTCATAGTTAAAAAAAATTTTAGTAAAAGTTAAAAACAATTTAAAATGGTTTTTTTGACTTTAAAATTTGAAAATTGTCCCCCTAAAACCCTTCAAAAATATATACATATGAAGGTATCAAAAAAAAATTTTTTATTTCAATTTTTAAAATTTTTTGACAACGCCCCCTGCATTTATACGGTTAAAATGTGCTTTCATTTTAAATTAACTTCTGATCTAATGTATTTAGGGGTCCCCAAAATTTTGATTTTATATTGCTATTTTGGGCTAAGAAAAATATATCCCAAATGTAGGTTCGAAACCAACTTTAACAAAAAAAAGGCGTTTACTTTCTTTACCATTTTTTTTTTGCAAAATTTGATTTTACCCTTTTTACTGCGTTTCAATAACTTTTTAAAAATTTGGCCCTTAAAAATTAATCTCCGGTTTTAGAGTGCCTTTTTTGGGGAAAAATCTTTAAAAAGCTAAGTACATTTAACTTTTAAATATTTTTTTATCATACTTTTCCCGTGTAAAAGGGTTTTGTTTTGTTTTAGGGTTTTTTTTTCCCGGGGAAAAACGGGGTTTTTTCGGCATTTTTTGTGTCTATTCTGTTGCTTGCTTAAGGCCCAGAAAAAAATTTCAAAACCAAAATGTCAAGGACCCAAACCAATTTTTGAGTACCTGATTTTAAAAAAAAACCATTCACAGGTTTTTTCTTTAGGGTGTATTTCATAAGGGGGGAATTTAAATAATTTTTCCAACGTATCGAAAGACTTTCTTTTTAAAGCGCCAAATAAATATCGGGTTAAAATGGCCCCTTTCAACTGCAAACCAAAAAAAACTTCAAAAAGCCTTTATTAAATATATTAAAAAAAATTTTCCCATTTAGTTTAAAATTTTTATTATATGTCAAAAAAGCGGGAGGCGTTTCCCATTTAAAATTTAAATGTTGAAAAATTTTTCGTATTTTTTCTATCAAAAAACAACTTTTTGTTATGTTTGCAAAATTTTTCGTTTATATTTGTGCCTGCTTAGAGTAAAATTTTTGAGATGTGTTAAGGGGAAAAACCCATTTCCCCGAAAGCGAAAAAGTTTTTGAGATTTTCGAACTGGGGGACTGTAAAAAATGACTTCCCAATTTTTTTGCAAAAAGAACTTCCGCCCGTTTTGGGTTCGCAACCTTTTCGTCAGCCCGGGCCAACAGAAACCCCTTTTTTATAAAAGAAAATTCTTTTTGGGGAAATTTTAAAATTAATTTAGCTTAGCATTTTAATCCAGAGGGCCCAAAAAATAATTTTTATATGCATGGGGTACATCTGTGTTTGCAAATTTTAAAAGCGACATTTATTTTTGAAATTTTTTACAAAAAATTTACAACAGTATTCAGTGAGTAATTTTGTTTTTTATTACGCAATACAGTATTCGTATACAAATTTATTTTTGAGTAAAAAAAAATTTAAATTTGGCCCTGCTGATCCCAAAACGGTTTGGGCCCAAATTAAAATTTTTTATGGAATTTTCAAAAAAAATACAGCATTTTTTGGAGCTTCAATTTGAAGTCTCAAAACGGTATTGTGGGAAATTTTTAAAAAATGTTTGCCTTGGATACGGGGGGCAGGAGGTTGAGCCCCCCCCATTTTGAAATTTTTTTTTTTCGCCCCAATTTAGTACTAAAACCCCCGTCTACGGGAATTTTTTTGATACTTTGGCTATAAGAAATTTCAATACGAGTTGAAGTTTTCAAAATAAACCCACCTTTTCCCATAAGTGTATTTAAAAACTCCAGGGGTTTGAAATGAATATATTTAAAAAACATATTCCTTTTGCAAAAAACCCTCAAAATTTTCAATCTATTTTTAAAAACTGATTTTTTCATCGATACCATTAAAAGGAATGGGGGAAACATTATTGGGGGATTTAAAGGACTTTAGGAACTAACGATTAAAAAGTTGGGGGTTTTTTAGGGTATGTGATATTGGATTTTTCTACTTATACTAGTTTAGGGGACTTATTTGTGTCTCTATTGTTTCTAGTTTTAAACCCCTTTTTTCGGGGTTTTTTTCAACTTTAAATTTCCCAACCTTTTAAGTCTGTTTGCGGAAATTAATATTTTTGGTTAAAAAAACCCCTTTGACTAACTCCTTAGAAAAAAATTTTTTTAACCCCCACTATGCTTTTAAAAAAATTTAAAATTTTCCCACAAGTATAATAGAAAAAAATATTAACCCCGTCTAAAACGGGCCTACATTGAAAATTTTTAAAAAAAATTTGTAAACCAGTGCCTTTTTTAAGGGTTATTAAACCTATTTTAGATGGTTTTTCCGGCTTTGTTTTCCCTAATAAAATAGTCCTTTAAATTTAAAATGTACTTTTATTTTTTATTTTTGATACATAAAAACCTGTTTTAATTTAAAAACCATTTTTTTACTTTATTATACTTAAAAAAATTTTGATCATAAACCAAAAAACAGTTTTTAAAAATAAAAACCGTTAAAAATTTGCCCAAAGCAAAAAAAAAGGGTTTTTAAATTTAAGTTTGGGAGCTTGAGGTTTTAGAAATGGCACAATTTTTAAAAGCTATCATATAAAATGAAATGTTACGCCCAAATTTAATACACTAAAAAAAAAAGGGCAGGATGTTTCCTTTAAAACTTTGATTTCCCTTTAAATATGAATAAGAAAAAAACATTCAATTTCGAAGTTGTATATATATTGTATATACCCAATTAAAATATTATACAATACCAATCACAATAAAATCACGTTTCATTTACAATTTACCCCCTATTACGGGCAAAAATTTTTAAATTTTAAACCGCTAAAATGTGTAAACATGTTTTCGGGTAATGATAATTTTAAAATTAATTTTTCTATTAATTTGTAACGCAAAATTTTTGGGCTAAAAAAATGGGTTTTTTCTTGTATTAACTTTTCCCAGAGTAAATTTTTTTTTCATGTGTGCTTACAAAATTTCAAGATTTAATAGTTTTTGCATTTGAGGGGGTTTGGAATTAGCCCCAGGGGTTCCACCCCCAAAATTTAACAATCCGGGGAACACTCGGGTTTTTTGGGGGGAAATTTAAAAGGGAAAAAACTACTTAAAAATATTTTGGGTTTTCCTACTTATAACATTTAAAGAAATTTAAAAATTTAAATTTTTTTTTTTTTTGGGGTTCAAAGCAGATAAAAAAATCAAAGGCTACTTTAAAAAAAAGAAATTGCGCAAAACGAAGTGAATAAGACCTTTTTAAAAGGGTAGAAAGTAAAGGGTTTTTAAAAAAGCACACTTTTGCAGTATAATTAAAGTTCTTTCTTGTAATAGAAGTAGCTTAAAGTGCACGCCCCTTCGTCCACTCCCCTTTTAGTTGTATCTTAAGTAAACTTTAAAAAAAACCCAACTCTACTTGGGGAAAAATTTTTTTAAAAAAATTTTTTACTTTGTGCTCAATTATCCAGCCCTAAAACAAAATCTTTAAATTTTTTTACTTTTACTTAGTTTTATAAAACCCATAGCTCAATTTCGCAAAAATCCTTTTAACTTATGCAAAAATACTTTTTTAAAAATTTTTTTTATATTTTGAATAACAACAACGGCGATGCTCATTCCCTTTTTTAAACTTCATTTGCTGTTTAAAAAAAAATACGATTTCCCGAAATGTATTTGTAGATTTTTTTTGATCGTTTCAAAACAACACAAAAATTAACGCCCCCATTTTTTTAAACCATTTCTACAATTTTTAAACCTGAATTTTATTATATTTTTTTTTTTAAAACCAAGATTTGTGTTTGGAGGCATTTAAAATACTACTTCATAAAAAATTTTTTTAAATAAAATGTATTTTCCTTGGGAGTTATACAATATTTTTGGGTTCGTAAAAAAATTTTGCTTTTCCCAAATTAAAATCTTCCAACATAACCCCAGGAAAAGTTTATTTTAAAGGGGTTTTGATATAAAATCCGTACGGGTTACCTCGCACAATATCTATGAAAAACCCCCGGTGTGTAAAAGGGCTGGGAATACGTAAATTTTTATACCCCCTCACTAAGTTTGTAAGAGGGATTCCCCTTTTTTTGCGATCTATGCATACCGGGATTTTTTGGGCTTTTAACAGGATATATAACCCAAAAAATTATTATGTATTACAAAAGTAAAATTTTTTAATTCCCACTTTTAAATCCCTATTTTTTAATCAATATTTCCCAAAAATCATTAATAAATTTTAAGCTTTATTTTTGGTTTTAGAAATTTCCCCTTTTTTTTAAAAAATTAAAACAAATATTTTAAATAATGAATTAAAAATGGTTTCATTTTTTAAAAATTGATAGAGATTAAATTTTTAAAAAATTAATATAAACAAGTTTTTTAGCTGTTCGGTAGAAAAACCTTTACGGGATGGGGCTGGAAAATGCCCGTTTTTTTATTATTTTAATTATAAAAATTATAAAATAGGGTTTCTATTAAAATTTTAACATGCGACTGTGCTAATAATTTTCACAAACTTTCGCAATATTAATTTTTGGGGGAATAACCTAGTCAGATATTTTGTACAAACCCCAGCTAAACCCTAACATAATTTGAAAGAAAAAAATATCATGTGATCACCAGGTTTCCCAAATCATTCGACTGGTAAAAATAAAAATTTTCTCTTCAAAAAAACTATAAAAAAAGGGATTTTTTATAAGGGGTTTTTGACGAAATTCACAAGGAAGTTATAACACATATTTTTAAAACCAAAAGTTTCTTTTCAAATATGAAAGAACATAGGATATTAGTTAAAAAAAAAACTCAAAACCAAAGTTCACGAATTAGGCTCTAATGCTTCCCCGGGCCCTTAACAATTATTTGAGCGCAGCGAGTGCACTACGAAATCGAAAATTGTTTTACCCACATAAAAATTTTGGGGTCTTGTTACTAGGCTAAAACCTTTGCCTTTTAATCTTTTTTCTTTCTTTTTGTGGTTTAAAAAAAAAACCCCTTTCGGTTTGAATAAAATTTGGAACACTAGGAAAAAAGGGAAAGTTTCGTGAAAAATTTTTCAGTCAGAAAAATTTTTCGAGATATCGTTGCAGACGAAATTTTTTCTACCCCCGTCGCAAACCCCCCAGGCAATGAATAAAATTTTCGGTTTTGTGATTTAATAAAATAATAAACCCCAACTTAAACTAAAAACATAATTTTAATAAGAAGTATTGTATTAGAAGACTTTTAAAGGGAAAACTATGATATTACTCTTTATCTGCCGGGTTAAAAAATTTTAGACAATTAAAAAATCGAAAACTTTTAAGCAAAAAGGGCCCTTTTTTCGAATTTTGGGGTTTTAAAGGGAATTTCCTCTTTGAAATTGGGGAAGTTATAAAAAAACAGTGTTTTTGTAAGAGCTGAGAAATTTCTAAAATTTTTAAAAAAAATCCAAAAATTCTTATTGCTCGAGAATCTCCAAAGAATCTCCTGCAAATTCTTTTTTTCATGAAAATTAGGAACGGAACCCCTTCATTTGAATTGTATTTTTTTTCCCAGGTTTTAGGGAAAAAAAAAACCAAAAATTTTAAAACCCTTTTTTTAAATAAAAATAAAAATTTGGGTTCTAATATCATTCAAAACTTATCCCCAGAAAATTTTTTTGGTTTGAGATGTCATGCCCGTAATATTGATATAAGCGGGAAATTTTCAACACGCAAGGGGAATTTTTGGGTTATTAGATTAAAAATTTTTAAAGTTTATTAACTAGACGTGCAAAAAAAAAAATAAATAGGAAATTTGTTTAAAACAAATAAAATGGGGTAGGATAATTTGTCATGTTTTTTTTAATAACTCGTTTATAAAATTTATTCACCCCAACAAAAATTTTACAAAATTAAAGTTTATGAAAAATCTTAAAAAGGGGAAGGGAAATTCCCTTTAAAACCAGAAAAAGAAAAAAATTTTTCCGTTTTTTTTTTTTTCAATTAAAAGGAAAGTAATTTAAATTTGGTAGATCAGGTCATGAGAGTTCCCCCATTTTTGGGATTTAACAAATTACCCTGTAAAAAAAAATTTAATGGGGACAATGAGAGACACGTGTTACGAGACAAAACCCCTTTTATTTTTTTCATCCCTTTTTACAAAGGGAGCGAAGGGGGGTACTCTTTTAGCAGGGGTTTTTTTAAGATTTTTTTGCCCCGGGAAAGCCTGTTAAAAAGGGCCTTCAAAGGTTATTTCACTAACTTGGAATGAAACAGATAAAAAGGGCTCCCCCTTTTTTACCCCTACCTCGTTTGCTTTTTTCAAAACCCTTTAATTAAGATTTTTTTTAAATTTAAATTAAAAGATTTTTGTTTAAATTTTTAAAAATTTGGGAAAACCATACTTTGCAAGTTTTTAAGTATTTTTAACAATTTTTAAAATTTTAATTCTTACAAAGAAAAAATAATAATAAAAATTTAAAAATTAAAAAAGTAACTTAAAAAAATATTAAATGGGGCCCTTTTTTTTTTTTCAATATAATTAGGGTTGAAAGAGTATAAATTGAAATCAAAAAACTTTTAAAAAATTTAAGTCTTAACGTCATTTAAATAATATCAT
The DNA here is from genome assembly GCF_021130785.1 of Homalodisca vitripennis. Lineage (NCBI taxonomy): Eukaryota > Metazoa > Arthropoda > Insecta > Hemiptera > Cicadellidae > Homalodisca > Homalodisca vitripennis. The sequence continues at coordinate 16,983 of NW_025783505.1, forward strand.
TTCTGTGTTCCGGTGCTTCAAATGAGCTAGTGTATGCCCACTGTTTTTTTTCCCAATTCTACCCTAAGATTCATAAAAGAAAAGTGTTTTAAAAAGGGGAATAATTTGAAATTGGATACTAGGGTTTTTTTTTAAAGGTTAGCCCCATTTTAAAAGAAACTCGTAAAGTTTTAAAAATTAAAACTAAAGGGGCCTTAAACCTTTTGGTAATTTAGCGTTACATTTCTTTTAATAACCTTTGGAAAAAATCAAAAAATTTTGGAAAAAAAAAAAACGTGTTTTGCCTTTGACACATATTAACCCCGGGAATTTTGGGGTCAGTTTTTCGCGGTTAAACTTTTTTAAAAAGACTTTCTTAAAGAAAGGGTTTTGGGCACCTTAAAATAAAAAAATTTTGAGAAAGGGTTTTCCACTGGGGGGGTGCTGGGCGGCGGGATAGGTTTGAGAAAAAATTACAGAAAATGTGCACGAGGGGAATCTGTTTTTAAAATTTTTTAAATTTAAAACAAATACCTTTTAAATTTTGAAAATTTGAGTGATAAACGTAGATTTATGTCCCACATCCCCCCCAAATACTGAATACTTAGAAACAAAACAAACCCTCCTATAAAAAAAACATTATTCTAAAAAGAAAAGGGGTAAGAAAAAAAAACAATTTTTAAAGAGGTGCAGGAATTTGGGGAAAATTTTAAAACCCCCTTGACTTTGTAATTTAAAATGAGACTTTCCCAACTGTAAGTTTCCCCTTTAAATTAATTTAGCTTTTTTTTTGGCCTCCTTTTTGGGGCGTCACTTTCTTGGGAAATGAACGGACTAAAATGGTTTAAATTTTTTTGAATTTAAATTTTAAGGTGTAGTAAATTTAAAACGGCCCCTGGAAATAAAAAATAATTTTTTTTTTTTTTTTTTTTTTTCCGTTTTAAAAATTTTAAAAACCAAAAGGCTTGGAAATTCTTGGAAACAAAATGGGAAATTTTGAATTTTTACAACCCCGGTTTAAAAACCCTTTAACATTTTCCTAAATTAATTTTTATTTTTCGGGGGGCCTTTTTTAAAAATTAAAATTAATGTTTTAACCATTTTCTAGTGATATCCAAAACCCCAGAGGCAATAAATTTTTTTTCCTAGTTTTATTAAAATAGGTTTAAAGTTAACCCCGTATTTCGTTTTAAAAAGGGTTTTTTTGAAATTTTAAATTTTTAAATTTTTTTTTAAATGGATAATAGTTTAAATGAAAATTAAAAAATAGATTTTATTGCTGAAAGGGGGTGTAAAAAAATTTATTTCTTGTAGGGGTTAAAAAGTTTTCGAGGGTTTTTATATTAAAGAAAAAATATAAAAAACGATTGTTTTTGTATTCGATTTTATACTAATTTGGGGAAAAAATTTACATGATTCCAACAGTGAAGGTCAAAATTCCACTATTTACGCAGGGAAAACTAAAAAAACTGCACGCGACGTTACATCAGGGAAACAAAACTTTTTAAAAGCAGTACTGCGAAAAAGTAACATCAAACAGCAAAAAATTTTTACATAACTGATTACTTTTATTTATTTATTTTTTAATACATGAAATACCTATGACGTCCAAAACCCCCCTGTCATTAAATAAAGATTACATTCAAGCACCTTTTACACATAAATTTTACTTTTGGCGGGTAAGGGGGTTTGGTTCAAAAGCGAAAATTGAGTTTAGCTTTCCCCTTTCACCTTCCCCATGCATTGGGTTTTTAACCAAACCCCTTTCCCCCCCAACTACGGTTTTTTTATGGAAAAAAAAAGCTGCCCTTTGCGTGATGTGGGGATAGTGTCCCCGAAAACAATATTGAGCTCAATGTTTTTTAAAACTGATGAAACATAGAAACACCTCCCACATCGGGGTTATACGGGGTGATTGCTGGCTAAAAACCCGACAAAAAATTTCTTTTATTCTTCTGTTTTCTGATGTCAAAATGATCCCCAAATTTTTCGTCTTGACCATTTTCCTAATAAGAGGGGAACTTCAGATTACAGGAGTTAAGTCTGTGACAGTGTCAAGGGGGTTTCAAAAGCACACTGAGCGGGAAAAAAGAAATTGAGCAGAAAAAAATCAGTTTCTCCACCCGGGTTTAAATTCCAACCCCTACAATATCGTATTGGGAATTAATTTTGATCCCGATTGACGGGGAGTGGAAGGTTTAAAATTGAGTTAAAAATCATAACCCCCTGTTCCCTTTTTATAAAAATTTTAAATCCCCGTAAGCCGTATAAAAGAAACCCGGCAGGGGGTTTTTTAATGATTTTTTTTTAACAAGGGGAAAATTTTGGAAACTGTTAAATTTTTTCACTGTTAACTTTTTTTTTTTATTTAAATTTTTAAAAAGTTAATGCTATTTTACATTTATATACTAATAAATCTTTTTAAAAAGAATTAAAAGAGAATTTTAAAGGTTTTTAAAATTAAAGTTTGATAAATTCCTGGTGATTTGGGGTGATTCAAGGGGGAAAATTTCAGTTTTTTTGGGTGGATTCAGGGGTATGAATTATTCAGAGGCCAGCGGACAGACTGATGCAAAAACCTTTTGCCCAGTACTTACAGGAAAGACACATAAACCTCTCCCCGGGCCCCTTCCCCGGTTTTTTAAATTGTGCCCCATATTGAAATTCCGGATCCCAAATGCGGAGTTCGGAAAATCCTAAAATTTTTTTGTTTAACCTAAGTTGAAAAATTTATTGATCCGATGCTAAAAAACATTCTAAAAAAAATTTTTTACGGTATAAATTTTTTGGTGTTGCCCGTTTCATAAAATATTTTCTTTTTCGAGGGGGAAAGGGCCAAAGATATTACGTAGAGCGTTCTTTTTAAATTTTTATTATTTTAATAAATGAGTGGTTTTTTTCGTAGGAAACCAAATATGATTTCAACATAAATATAGTCGTTTTTATATAAACTTGGGGTAACCCAAAGTGGAAATTTTTTGACTGAGGGAAAAAAAAGTATTACCTCAATGAAATATCCATTTTTGAGTGTTGGGGCTTCATTTCCTGAAGTTTTCTTTTAGTATATGGCTATTTTTAAGTGTACGTTAATTTTTTTTAAATTGCTCATATGGCCCTTTTTCATACTTTTGTTTAAAAGTGTTTCCTGAAAGTTACCTTTCGGGGGATGAAGGTAGCTATTTTTTCTTTAAATGGCACGTTTTTTACAAAAAAATACAAAAATTTTTTTAAATTTTCAACCCCCTGCAGCTGTGGATTTAAAGTTGTATTTATAAACTATAATTTCAACTTAGACATCTTAATTAAAATTTTAGCCTAAAAAAGGGGTTTGGGTAAAAAAATGTATTTAAAAAATAAAAACCTTTTTAAACTTTTTTTTTTTTCGTTTTTAAAAGTAATTTCAAATTCTAGGAATTCATCTTCAGGGACTAAGGGAAAAATTAAATTTTTGAAAATAAATAATTTAAAAAACCCAAAAAGTCATGTGTTTTAAAAATACCTAAATTTTTTTGTATTAAATTTTAAATTTTTGGATCTATGTATATTTTTTAAAATCTATCGGGAAAAAATAAATTTGTTTTAGAAAATTTTTTTGTAATTTTTTGTAATATATTTTTATTTGTTTTGGCACTTTTTTTTAAATTTCAAAAAAGTTTTAAAGTAACAATAGGTGACTTTATTGCTTTTGTGTAAAATTTCAAGATTTTTGAAAGTTAGTATGGCCGGTTTTTTTTTAAATTAGGCATCACTTTAAGCCTAGGTTTTGCAAATATAAACTTTGTAATACTAGAGTTTTAGGAATTAAAATATTTAAAAATAATGAAATAGGTTTATTTAAAAAATTAGTTTTCTTTAAAAAAGTGTAAAATTTTTATTGTGATATAATGTGGGAGGGGCCTTTTTCCCCGCTTTTTGTTTAATTTTTATCTACGATTGTATAAATGGAAAAAAATTGTGGTATTACTTTCATAAAATTTTAGGGGAACTTTTTTTGCTATTATTTTCAAATTTAAAATTTTAAACGTTTTACCTTTTATTTCTAACATTACTTTTTAATTTTAAAAAAACCCTCCCGGGGCTACAACTGAAAAAAAAAAAATTAATTTTTCTTATGTGAAATGCACAGAAAACAGAGTTTTTAATATTGTATTTGGTCATTCCCCCTTATTGAATGGACACGGGGGGGCAAATACCCAAAAAGCTTTCGGATAGCTTCGCTCCATTTTTAAATGCACACAAATAAATGGCTCGGTAAGTACAGTTTAGCTTTTTAAAGTTATTTTTATGAATATAAAAAAGAAACCCAAAATTTTTAATGAAAACTTTCCCCTTTTCAAATTGATTTAAACAAAAATTTACACTTTAGGAAGTAATCCAAAAATTAAAATTAAAATTTTTAAAAAATATTCCCCAAATCTTTTGTTTTTGGATTTCGGGCAATTTGGGACCTTTTTTTGCTTTCCTACCTTTTTCTTCAAATAAGTTTTAAAAATTTTTAATGATTAATTTTGTAAACCAAGAACTTTTCTGTATAAAGCAAAAGGGGGGTTTAAAAATAAATTTTCTTTTACAGTTTAACCCAAAAAAACCAAACCGTCCATTAAGCCCAAATTTTAAGGGTTATGTAAGGAATAATATGCATATGCAGTTTTTTTCTAAGGAAAAAAAAAAAAAAAAAATTTTTCTTTTTTTTTTTTTTTTTTTTTTTTTTTTTTTTTTTTTTTTTTTTTTTTTTTTTTTTTTTTTTTTTTTTTTTTTTTTTACAAAATGGTTTTTTTTTTTTTTTTTTTTTTTTAAAATTTTTTGTTTTTTAATTTAAAAAAACTTTGTTTTTTCCCCAATGTAGGGGTATAAAGTAATTAAAAACAAAAGTTAAATTTTTTTGGAGTTTAAACCCAGGGATCCAAGTTTGGATGGAGGAATTTTGAGACATTCCAGCCACATAATAGCAATTTTTAACCTTCCCTTTTAAGCACGGGTTTTTTAAAATGTGGTTTCATTTTCTCACTTACGATTTATCTTGTACAAAAAAAAATTAAAAAAAAAATTTTTCGATTGATAAGAAATGTAGGAATTAATATTTACAATTTAAAACTGTTAGGGTTTGAAACAATTGTAAAAATTTTTTGTTTGAACAGGGTGGGGATATGTTTTTGTATTAATCTCTTTTTGTTATTTTTGGGGTAGTTTATCTGTCCTTTTTCTGCGTGACCGGTGGAAGTCGTCCCCCCTACAAAAAATTGGTATATCGTAAAAGGTACCAACGTCTTTTGCATATTGGTTAGGTTATTATAAGTATTTAAACTGAAGAAGTTGTGAAATTTTATTTTACTTTTTGGGGAAAAATTTAAAAAAAAATTTTGAAGTATAACCTAAAATACATAATAAAATCATGGTTTTTAAAATTTTTATATTAATAAAAATATTGATGTAAAAAATTTAAAAATTTTTTAAATTTAAAAAAATCATTAATTTGAAAAAATTTAAACTGTGGAGTTTAAAATAAGATATAACTATAAAATAATAAAAGTTCGAAATTTGTATGTTTATCCAAAGGGAAAAAAATAAAACAAATCAAACAAAAGCTTGCCCTTTTTTTTCGTTAGTAAATTTTACTTTCAAAAAGGCCATAAATATCTTTAAAATTATTTTCGTTTTTAGTAAATTTTTAATTTTAAAATTTTAATTTTAATTTTTGAAATTATTTTTTTTATATAACCCCAAAAAATTTCCTCTAAATAGGTTTTTATTTGTCTTTCCCACCTTATAAATTCCATACGAAAAAAATTTTGATTAATTTTAACGATTTTTTTAAAATATTTAACCTTTGTATGGGAAGTAGTTTCCCAGTAAAAGGGACGACTGTTTTTTAAAACATTATTTTAAAATTTTGTTTTATAATATGGTCAACCTTTCTAAGGGGAAAATAAAGTTGGGGAGCTTTTCCCCTAGGTCCTTAAATCTTTTGGGGTTAAAAATTTCAATATAAATTCCAAATTTTAATCTTTTAAAAAAAAGTTTAAAAATTTACTAAACATGAAAAAACTTATAGATAGTAATGCAAAAATTGCTTATTAACAATTCCCTAGTTAATGGATATTAAAGACCCAAAAATTTAACGTGTAAAATAATATTTAAATTTTTTTTTTCCCTAATTGCTTTAAATGATTGTAATGAACATCTTTTTAATTTTTTGATGGGGGTATAGTAAAATTTGGTTTTTAACTAGGGATAACATTTTTCTTTTTGTCACGACTAGGGCGATTTCATCGACGAAACTAAAGTACTAAAAAACACTTTTTTGTTTGTTTAGTTTAAAAATGCCTCCCTTAAATTATCCCAAAAAAATACGATAACAGATAATAAATTGGGTTTTGTAACAGTACGTAGTTTGCAGATTGAGATACTTACAAATTTAAAAGCTCGGGGGTGTAAAACCAAAGACAGCTGCTAGGTAGGGTAATAGGAAAAGGGTGGAACTGAATTAAAAAAAACAACTCTCGAAGGGGGGGTTTACTCGCACATAAACCCAAAAACACAAATTGTAAAACGAACGTTTTTTAGGGTTTTCCCCCCTATTTCTTGGTTTTTTGGATACCCGATAAATCTATCAGTTTTAATTACCCGGCAACGGAAGGCCCCAAAAAAAAAAGGAAGGGTCTCCATTGGAAACCCCTTTTTTCTCTTGGGGCAGGTTTTAAACTTCCTGATTTTTTACCTTTAACCCTTTGCCTTGGCCACGGCCTAAACAATCCCCGGGTTTTTTTTTCTTTTTTATCTCATTTAGGGATTAGTCCCCCCTTTTTTCTGCTATTAAGTGCTCAGAAAAGTTTAATTTAAAAATTTTAAAAAGGGGTAAATTGCGTTTTAAAACATTAGTTGTGCAAAAATGTGATGTATATCCATTTTGTAACCTTTAAATTTCTTATTAAATTCCATATTATGTACAAACATATACTTAAAGAAGAATTTTAATTGTATTAATTGGTAATTTTGTGTACAAAATGCCAAAAAACCCCAAATATTTTATACACGGAATAAAAAAGTTTTCAGCTAACCTTTTCTTAAAAATCGGGAAAACCCTTTTTAAAACTAAGATATATTGTTTCAACCAAAACCATATCCCCAAAAAAATTTTTTAAAAAGTACACCCAAAGGAAAAAGTTAGGAAAAAATGATTGAATTTTTAAACGTCATTTTATTATAAAAAAGGCAACCATACTCGGATGAAAGAAAAAAAAAAAAGAGTTTAAATTCATTGGGCAAATATTTTTCGGAAATCTATTCGCCCCGACTTGGATTTTTGTGGGGGTTTATAAATATTTACTAATAAAGGGCTTCATTAAACATCCTTTATGGGGAAAAGGGTCCCTAGAAGGAAAAGCTTTTTTGGTTAGTGGGGTCTTATGAAACGAGCAATCCCAACTCCATATCTTCTTTGTACAACCAAAATATCCTATACATGTTTTAAAATGCGAAAAAGTGAAAAAATTTCTTTGGTTTTTTATCCATCGTAAAACGATTTATGAACTCATCCCTTTTAAAAACTTACAATAAGTTTCCTGAGTTATTTTTAATTTTTTATTTTTAAAATCGATGCATGTAAATTTTTAAAAAAAATTCCCTTTGAAGGGGGTGATTTCTGGGAATGCATGAGGTCAAAAAAAACAGGAAAAAAGGAAAAATTTCATCATAAAACCCCAAAAAAAAGAGATACGAAAAAGTGTAGATAGTAGACCGACGAGAGGAGGTATGTTTCTGGCATATTTTTAAAATTCAAAAAGTTTAAACATATTCATAAAATTTAATACAATATTTAGAAAATAAAGTTTTTAAAAAAAAGAGGGCGAAATAAAGAAAGGTTTTGACAAAAAAAAAAAACGATTTTTAAATGAACACCCCAAACTGTAACACCTATGACGGGCAGCATTTAAAGGAAAGAAATGTGTTCCGTGAAATCAGTGATTTTTGTTAAAAATATCAACCCCAGTGATGATTTTCAGGGGGAAACCAGGTGTTTATGTATTTTATCCGCCAATGTAAGATCAAAAAAACCATGCGGGGAGATTATGTTAAAAAAGGCCCCCTAGTCACAGTACTTTAACGGCAATTTCGTAGCATCGGGGGTTGCTTACTATACGAGGCTTCCCCGCAACTGAGGGGTTTTTGTCCCGAAACTCACCCCCATCCCAGACACTGGAGACTGAAGATTAAAAGAGGGGAGTTATCTTTTAGGGTTTCACGAAAATTTGAGGTACCAACAAAACCCTTTTTATTGATTACGGGAGATTCTCAAAACACACCGAATTTCCCAAGGAAAATAAAAAAAACTATCTTTTTATTTTTATACACTTTTAAAATTTTATGTTTTTTTTTTAAAAAACAATAAAATTTAAAAAAATATGTGAAACAAAAAAAAAGGGTTTGACTATTGCCCCACGCCAAACGCGCTAAAAAAAGCATAGATAAAATAAAGATTACAAAACAGAGCTAACAACATGTACAAATTGTTTTTTTGTTACTGGGAAAATTAAAACATACCCCAAAAATATAAAAAAAAGCAAAATTTACATGACATAATTTTAAAAAAATGTTTTCAGATGAAATTTTTAATTACATTATCCCCTTTTTTAAATGATTTTAAAGTATATCAATAAAATGCCAAAAAAGGTACTTTTCGTTGGACAAAAAAAAAAGCTAGTTGAACTTCAATGGGGTTTTTAAAACAAAAAGATAATGTGGGTAAAAAGGAAAATCACATTATGCATTCAATGGAAAAAAAATGAACCATAAGACCAAATTATCAAATAAAGAAAAAAGTAAATACGGGTAACAAAGATTTTCAAAAAGCACCAGGGCGACTTAAAATTTGTCGTTAGCAAAATTTTTTGTTGAATATACTATATAGATTTAAAAGTTGATACACAAAATTTGTTTTTTAAAATCAGGAAAGGCTTCCTTCAGTTTTTGGGCCCTTTTTATGCTTTTACCAAAGTGGGGCCCCCAAAGATTTTTTTTTTGGCACAATTAGGCCTTAAACTAACCTTTTTTAATTTTTTTTTTTTTTCAGCGGGTTTAAAAATTTTTATGTAAAGCCCACTGGGAAATTTGTAAATGTAAATTTGCATTAAATTTGAGACCAAATTTTTAATTTTTTTAATATTTAAGATGAGATATGATTAAATACCCTACTCTCCGATTCCTCGGATTTAAAATCCCCAAATTTCGTTAATTCTTTATAAAAAAAAGCAGTGTTGCATCTTTCTTGGCAGACCTTTGAGACATTTTTTTTAAACAACCCCAAAAAAAAACGGCTAATATTTAAAAATGAAAATGATAAAATTTTTTTAGTAAAATACCTGTTTTTTAACTTAAAAAAGTTAAACGTGTTGTATTATTCATTAATGAATTAAGGAAATAGGCTATCCCTTTTAAATTAAAAAATTAAATTTTAAAAATGTCATTTTGTAAAAATATTTTTTTTCAAAAAAATGTTACTTGCTGAAAATTTTAAAAATCCATGTTCATACTGTAATAATTAAAAATTTTTCTGGGAAATATTTTTTTTTAGCCCAAATTGGGCCCACTTGGGAAAGGGCGGGAATTTTGTGCTTAGCAATCAAAAATTTTGATGTTTTTTTATTCGAGTTATTTGCAGGGCTATAAATTTAAAAACAAACTTATTTTCAAAACCCCAAAAATTTTATTACATTCCTTAAAATCCACAGTGTGTGAGGCAAGGCAACTAAAAAATCGTTTTTGAGTTTTTTTGCAGTGTAGGGGGTCCGTCAGGTGCGAGGGGTTGTGGGGTAGGTAGCGAAAATGGCCGCGCATCCAACCGTGAAAAAAGCCCCAGGCGCCCAAATGCTTGTCTGTCGTCATTTTTATTTCTTTTTCATACCCTTTTAAACCTTGCAGGGGTTTTTTGGGTTTAGTTGGGTTTTTATCGACCGATTTAAAAAAAACCCTTTAAAATTTGTTTAAAGCCCCCATCTAATGGGTCTTGTAATTGATTTTGTCCATTAACAACAAATAAATAAGAAAAGTGGGTTTTTTGAGGGAAAAAAGTTTACAATTATTTTAAGCGCCATTTTATAAACAAAAAGTAAAAAAAATTAATAATAAATCAAATTCAAATAAAAAAAAGTATCAATTTTTAAATTACATTTTGGCGTTTTCACCTGCCCCAGTACCTCGCTGTTGGGCCCATTTTTTTTGTGGATGCCCCAAAAAAAGTACTTTATTTCTTTTTTTTTTAAATTTTTACTGAAACTATTTCCATTGGGCCATCGCAAAAATTGGGCAACTGATAAAATGCCCCCTTAAAGCCCTTATATTTTAAGGGTTTTTTTTATTTACGATGGAAGGATTGTGAAGGAAAAAAGGAAATTTTTTTGGGCATTTGCCATCGTTCAGTGAAACAAGAAAACAGTAACCCCTTCTTTTTGAAGATCTGCAATTTTATTTTCCCCTTTTTAGGGAAAGAAAACCCAAACCCAATACATTTAAATTTCAAACAGGGTTTAAAAAAAACAAATTTACTAAAGCGTTGTGGCAAAGCCTAAGGGCAGGGGGAAACACAACCTACAGTTGTTTGTCAACCTTTACTAACTGTAAAGACATTTCACTTCACCAAAAAAAATATACCAAACAAATAATATTAGTTTAGTTTTAAAAATTTTAAAAACACTGCCAAAAGTTCCCCTCAAAATCCTTGTGAGGGTTTCTCATCAAAATTAAAAAATTAAACCCAAACAGGCCCCGCTTTTATCTTGGGGGGGAAAATGTGGTTTATTAAAATGGTCACGAAACAAACCCTTTCAATCCTTATTTTCTGTTTTTTAAAGTTTTTCCCAAAATTCTATTTTAAAAGGGCAGGAAAAAATGCCTAAGCCTTTTGATCCGAGAACATTTTACGGACAAAACAGTTCCGTGATTTAGTATCTAAAAATTTTTTTTATTTTTTTCTTTAAATTTTTGCGAAGAAGAAGGTGTTTAAATTTGCAAGTCTTGCTTTTTAAAAATATACAAAAACATAAAGGAGTTTTGAACTGATGCGAAAAAGTGCCCAATTTGTGATACCTTTTTCACTCAATCTGGGATTCATGTGATTGTTTTGCCCTTCATTAAAAATCTTGTGGGTTTTTCCAATAACTTTTTTGCTAGTTCTCCCTTACCTTACCAAACTTTTGGAAATGTCTGAACGGGTTTGTTTTTCCCCCAAAAAAATAGACTCTTTAAAAGCCAACCCGGGTTTCCCCACCCCTGTTTGTTCGTAGCCCTTAATTCGTATCTAACCCAATCCGAACACAGATTTTTCCTTTTTCCCTGAAAAAAACCCAAAAAGAAATAGCACCCCAAAAAACCGGTTTCTATACAACTCTCCAAATACTTGATCCAAATTATTTGAAAAAATTTTTAAAATCCCCAAAAACTTAAATGATGGATGTTAAATGAAAATTTTTTATCAAGTGGACGCCAATTTCAACTAAAAAAAAAGTGCTATTCCCAGAAAGAAAGCTCGTCAGTGTCCCCTATTTCTATTTTTTTGTTTTTGCACCCTCACCATCCCCCCAAATTTAATAAATTTTTTTGTTAGGAAGGGGAAAAATAATCAAGGGATTAAATAACTGAACTGAGAAAAAATATTATATAAAAAAATGTCCCTTAAACTAGGAGCCAACAGGGAAATTTTTCAAAACGAGAAAGATTTCTACAACTAGGGACCCTTTCCATATGATATATTTGTCCCTCTAAGTTCTTTGTTTTAGGAAAGGTTTTTTTTTTGATCCTTTTAATACGCGAATCTTTTTTAGGCTTGACTGAAATTTTTCCCAGTAACTACCACTTATATATTAGAGGGTTTTGATGTTTGCCTTGTTCTGAGTATTCCAAAAAGAAAAGTTCATTGGTTTTTGAAGCTCTCGCGTAAAAATTATCTTTAAATATAAAACTACTTTTTTTTGTCCTTTTGCAAATTTGGGTAAAAATTAAAGGAAGTTTTTGAAATTTTTGGGTTTTTTTTCCCAAGATCAAAGAATTTTAAATCTTTTTCAAAATTAAAATCAAAAAATACTTCTTATGAGATTTTACTTAGATGGGGAATATAAATTCCAATTTCCCACCATGGGTATTCCCCGGCTATTTAGTGATTGATACAGTTCCTTTACACCCCCAAACCCAAAAAAACAAATGTCTACAATTTTAAACCAAAAACTCAAATATTGTCCTCTCCCCAAGAAAAATTCTATTCAATGGCTTTTTTAAGACTCAATCAGTTTATTAAAGGTGAAAAGTTTAATTTTTTGGGGTTGCAAAAAAAGCTTAAAACCCTTTTTACTTTTACACCCTTTTTAAGATATATCATTACTGTACCAAAAATTTTAAAAACCCCAATAAAGGGTTTTTGGGGGTTTAATTTTTCCCTTTAAAAGACAGTATAAGAATACGCCAAACCCCTGTCCCCGTACCTAACAAGCTTCGAAGAGATGACAGAAAAAAAATTTAATTTTTAACCATCCCGTGGGCAAATGTTTCCCTAAAAACAAAAAGAAATTTTTTACATTCGTGGGGTTTTGGGGAAGGTACGTTATTATTAGGGCACCATTCCACACTTAATGTTTTTAATTTGTAATCAGTAACCCACTTTCTTTGAAAAGAATCGAAAATAGGTAAATTTAACAGCTGAGCGTATGTTGGCAAATTTTTTGGGGTTGCCAAATTTTGTAACGTTGCGTTTTTTTTTTCGAAGTTGTATAGAACCCAAAAGTCTTTGGTTTTTTAAAAACGATTTCTGTGTAAGCTTTCTGACGATAGGGGTTTTATGACCGGAGTTACATTCCTTTTTAGGGCCCACCCTCCAGAACATCATTGTTTTTGGTTTATAAAAAAACGATTTCTGTGTAAAACCTACTGAAACGATAGGCTTCAATGGGGGCGAGTACATTCCATGTTAGGCACCAAACCCTCACAGAACATCCCTTGTTTGGTTGATAAAAAACGTACTATGGGAAGCCCACTGAGCGGGTAGGCTTCAATGGGCGCTGAGCACAATTTCCCTTTGGGAGGGCACCACCATCCCCCGAACACAACTTGTTTGGTTGAAAAAAAAAGATTTCTATGTAAAACCTACTGAGGATTAAAGGGTTCCCAAAGACGCTGAGTCACATTCCATGGAGGGCCCCCACCATCACAGAACATAAATTTTTTGGTTTTAAAAAACCCCCGATACTGTGGAAGCCCC